>NW_018165768.1:118323-133533 GCF_001263595.1 Phalaenopsis equestris | reverse complement strand
CTGCCACTCCAGAGCTCTCACTACTCCCTCACCTGAGGGCTAACAATCTCGCATAAGTTTCCATTCAATTGGACCAAATTGGGGATTTTAATCTGTCACCTTAAAATCTCTACTTATGCATCCCACAAAGTATATCTCCCAATTTATCTGCACTCAATTGCATGGATGACATCCTCTCCCATGGAATCACATGTGATTCTCACTATGTTGTAGAAATCATAGCCCTTTTGAAACATATGTTTCTCAACAAATTTTAACATTTCAATTGGCTAGATCGAAAAGTAAATGAAGATCGGAGTTCAAATCATCACAAATTATGGACATTTAAAACCGTACAAAATAAAATCAACTCTTCACAAAACCATATCTCAATGTAGAGAGAAGAATAAAGAAGATTACTCAGAATTCATGAAAAGAATACGACAAAACACGGATTTCATATATAAAAATAAGTTTACAAAATAAAGAAATAAAAGAACACAACTTATCTCACAATCTTTACCAAGCAAATTCCTAGAAGTTCTCTTCAAGCACTTTCCCTCTTTACAAGCACTCTTAATTCTCTCTTAGAAGTGTGATGAAGAGGAAATCTCTCACCTTCCCTCTCCTCTTACAATCCTTAAAAAAATCTCCAAGCCCTTGACTTTCTCTCTCTCTCTTTTCTTTCCTTCTTCAAAAATCCCTCACACACCACCTCTCAAACACTCATCAAGCCCTATACTTTCCTCTCTTTTATTAGAGGCTACACACCTCCACAAAGAGGCTACCTCCCTCCAAAAAGAATTCATAACTCCCTCCAAAATTCTATCTAAAAGTTAACCCTTTTGAATTCAAAAGACATGTCTATTGATCCAAGTCACATATCCCTTCATAAAAGAACCTTCCAAAGTGTCTAGATGAATTCATTTGAATCAGTCCATGAGGCATTTAGAACAATTTCCCTTTTTAAATTCGTCCCGAACAGCCTTAATCTGCAAAAGTTCGTTGCAGACGCTTCAGGCATTGGTTATGGCGCTTCAGATGCCAACTAGCTTAAGACCGCATTGTTCTAGTTTTTGGCACTTCAAGAGCCAACTCTTTGTCAAATAGTGATTCAGGCACCAATTCTGGTGCTTCAGACGCCGGTTCTTGCTCTTCGGGCGCCAGAATCCCAAAATTCTCTGTTTTGTCTCCAAATTTTATCCTTTTTTGCTACTTTTGCTTCAAAGGCCTAAAATTGATATAATTGCAACAAAAACATGAAAATATCCTTCTTTAACATATAATATCACCAAACATAAGTATAAAATGTATACTTAAAACAACATATTATTTTGGTGTGTCAAAATCCCCTAAACTTAAATGTTACTTGTCCTTAAGTGACACTTTTACTACATAAAAGCATATGACTTACGATTAGAGATTAACTTATAATTTTTATACTTTAATTTAATAAACAAAATAGTAAATTTTAAGAAAAACCTTTAATAACTTAGATTCAAACTCTAAGTCTAAGAGTACTTAGTAATCAAATTTAACAAGAGTACTTAGTAATCAAATCTAAGATTTCTTAATCTATATTCTTTTCAAGAAGAATTATAATTTTTCATATCAAGGATAGTTAGAACATTCATATGAAAAAGAATTTCATGAAAACTTTTCATGATAACTTTACTAGTAATGCTACTAAAACCCCAATACAATTTTAGAAAATGTAATAAAGCCTTTTCCTTAAGTGGATTCAATTGAAGCCAATTTTTTAGTAGGCATCTCCTCAAGCTTCTCCTCACTCATTTTTCTTTTCATTTCTTTTATTTTCATGTGAGGATTACTATATCAGGATAGCCTTTAATAATTTTGAACTCCACTATCTCCTTCTTGAAGTTAACGCTTCTTACCTTCTTTCACTTTATAAATTCAGATTAGGTTTGAAGATTTTTCATAATGTCTCATTCATTTTTTCTTATATGAAACTCTAAATTTCTAATAATTTAAGAATAAAAATTCATTTACTTTAAATAGTAAAAGTATAGTCATATCCTTTCATACTAAATATCTTAACTCTAGAATTGATCTTCATTATTGAACATTATTGCATAAGTTTACTATAATATTTAAAAAAATAATATAGTTCTTTAAAGTTAAACTCTGATATAAGTCATGTTAAATTAATTTTAAAAATAATGTTAATTGAGGACACAAAAAATTTAGTTTGCTTCTTTTTAAACGAAATTTTTCTTTCCCCCAAACATAAATTTTTAAGTAATTTAAAAATGTGTTCGTACAAAATTTAGTAGGTAAAAGAAAACAGTAAATGCATGAAAATAAAAACTAACCAGTAGAAGATTTCTGAGTATGAAACTGGGTGCTGGCATACTGTTGGTACTAACTTTAAAAAAGCATACTGGCTTTAAAGCATTAAATAAAACATAACATATTTGAAAGAAGTTGCTGAGAGTTAAAATAGGAAACAAAAAACTAAAAACACTAAAAATACAGAAAAAGTAAAAATCTACAATTAATATTTCAAATTAGGTCCACAACACATCATTAAAATGAAAGTTCTCACCACAACAATTTTAAAACGGCAACAAATAACAACCAATAAAAATAAAAACAAACATCAAACAAACTAACTCCTAAGATATCAATCTTCATCACCTTCCTCCTCCTCCTCCTCATCATCATCTTCTTCTTCTTCTTCTTCTTCTTCTTCATCATCATCATGATCTGGAGCATAAGAATTTATGCTGGGGCAAGTTGGAAATTCCACATTATACTCACCTCAAAGGTATCTAACCATAGCCTCGTCATAAGCTATACCATGTTGAACTCTCCTCTGCTTATATTCATCATTGTAAGCATTCCTTGCTTCAATTCCTCCAATCTTATTCTGCATATTCACAATGTCCATTTGTTGAATCATGAGCTGCTCCATATTTTTTTTCAAGTGAAGCAGAGCGAGAAGCAGACGCCACTGCAACTGATATTGAGGGTATATCACTACCTCCACTCCTAGACTCAACAAATGATTCAACTCTTTGAGCCATATGCTTCCTAATATGATTTTGTGGCTATAACTTTTCCTCATTTCTATGGGACTCTACCTCTGATTGCTCACATAAAGTGAAAATTAGGGTAGGGTAACCGAAACCACTAGTTGTAGCACTGCTAGCTATACTGTGAGCATGATGAACTATAAGAGCACCAACATCTACTGCCTTCATTTTCTGAATGCAGAAGTTTAGCACAGCTTTATCCTTCGTTACTTCGCTCAGATGATTTGTTGACAGTAATTTAGCAGAGATGAAGTGGTGTCATACCTTTGACTGAATAGTCATCAAGGAAGCAAAGAAGTTAACTTTCTTATTATTTTTAATCTTCCATTCTCCTCTTCCATCAGTCAAAAAGGCAATCACTTCATCCAGTGATGAATCAGTCATCGGGAATGCAACATATTCACAATGAAATGCATTTCGCAGCTCTTAAAAAGCATTGATCCTTTCTATAGAAAACTCAACTTGCTTATCTCTCATAAGGATTTGATCGTCAGTGGTGAACCGCATGTTGGCATAAAACTCCCAAATCATTCGCACAATCACTACTGCAGTGAAGTAGCAAAACTTCTCCCAATTTCTGGCGATAATCAACCTCTCGATCTCGCCACCAGGGTTAGCAAATACCTGTTCCTAGATCAGTTTTCTCGATTCCATTTGAGTATTGTAACAATGTTAGGCCTTAAAATTGACAAATTTCCTCGTGTCAAAATCTTCTATCGGCTTCCCTCTCTTTACTAGTGGAGCCATAAAAATTTCTATGAAAATCCAAATAAAATCAAAATAAATCACAAAATCAAAAATATAACTCCCTAAGTAAAGTTATTTGGTAAGAAATTTTTCACCATGGATTTTCTTAAGGCTTTTCCATAAAAAATCCCAAATTTTGGATCTTCTATAATGTAGGAAAAATCCATGGTGAAAATAAAAAATTTCTAGGTTAAAGTGAAGCTCTTACTACGAGAAGAAGAAATCTAAGATCTTTGGCTTTCGAAATCTTCTCTAACGCACACAATGTGAAGCCTTAGGTCACGGTTTAGAGGTAGGAGACGACCCAAACAGTACAAATGGTGTTTTACTGGGTGATTTTGCTGCTTTTTAGGCAATTTGGCATTTTCAGGAATTTGGCACTTCAGGCGCCAATCTGGTGCAACAAGCGCCAACTCTCTGTCAAATGGCGCTTCAGGCGCCAATTCTAGCACTTCAAGCGCCAAAGCCTTAATTTTCCATATTTCATTTTTTGAGGAAATCTGTTGTGTACCACTTTATGTCAACATCTAATTAACTTAAATAAACATTTATACTCATAATTAAACACTACTCTAACACCAAACTTTCACAAATAACACAAAACTCACTTTTATATAAAAAAAATTCGTGCTATTACAAACTAACAATTTTCAAGCCAACAAACATCTAATTCAGTGTCCAAGGCAAACCAAACATCATGACACTGAATTAGAGTTAAACAACAAAAGTAAATGCAATCCAACACTATAAAATAACTTAAACAAGCAGTACTAGACGAAACATTGCGTGCATAAAGTAAGTTCAATCATCTTCTTCGCTCTCGTACTCCTGGATATCTCCCATGGATTGGTAGTGAACGTACAAGTTGCAGAAAGGTCGATAAGGAAATCCAAGCATTTTTCTTGAACATATGTACCAAACCATCTTCAATACGTCCATTATATTCAAAATGTTTCTTCAGCCTCCAATCAAGATGATCCAACATTTCATAAACATTCCCAATTGCATGTATAAGATTTTGTACCTCTTTTTTTATCTTCTTGATCCTTTTCAAAAGTACGTTTGAACTGAAGTAAGGATGAAAAGGTGATGAATTCTGGGATGCTTGATCCATCAAAACATTCTCATCTCCCATTCCAATATAGTTGCAATAGACTTTTGGGTCCATTGGCTTCCAAGGAAGAAGCACTTTCTCTCAACTCTCATAAGGTAGTTGTGATTGACTGCATAGTAGGAAAACTGTGGATAGATGTCCCAGTCTAGTTGCAGATCCATTGAGAATCAAACCCATAACCGATTTCACAATTATTGCACTAATATCAAAAGGTTTTTTAGTTTGAATACAATAATTCAGAATAACACTCTCCTTAGTTACCTTACTGATTTTCATAGTGGGGAGTAATTTCAATGAAATAAAAAAGTTTCACTCCTTAGATGTAGGGTTCAACAATGATGAAGAAGAAATTACATTTCCATCATCTCTGGCCTCCCAATTTGCATCTTCATCTGTAAGGTATCGATAGAGTTCATTCATATTATCTCTTGTAGTTGTTAAATTTGCATAATGACAAATAGGAACACTTTCAATGATAAAAAATTTTTTTAATCTTGAGGGGGTAAATTGCACATACCTGCCTCGCACATAGATAATTCCTTGCTTGATTCCATGTATATCTGCATAAAAATCTTTCACCACAGGGACAACTATGGCGGCAACAGTGTACCAAAGCACTTCCCAACGTCTCTGAGTAATAATCTCTTCCACTTGAATATTCAGTGTGTTAAATCCTTGATTCACATATCCCCTTTCCTTGATTAGCCTCCTCTTCACAAGAATTTGATCATGTAACTTTTGGGCATCAAAACTGATGAAGTTTTTTTGGTTGAAAATCTCAAATCTCGCAGAATTTTTAGAGTGGGAACTCATAGAAATTGAAAACTAGTGACTCTTCCCTCATGCCCCCCCTAAAATGGACTTTGGAATCAGTTTTTGAGAGTTATAAGGAGAAGAACATGCCAAAAATCGCGTTTTGAAATGTTTTAAGTGATTTTCTTTGCCACGGCGCTTCAGGCGCCGATTCCGGCACTTCAGGCGCCGATTCCGGCACTTCAGGCGCCGATTCCGGCACTTCAGGCGCCAACTCTCTAAAATATGGTGCTTCAGACGCCAGTTCCAAAATATTCGCCAATTCAATTTTGATCCAATAAATTCTCAATTTTTTCATAAAATTAGGTAAATAAAGATGTTTATAAATATTTTCTTAATGTCAAATTTCTGAAATACAGGGAACCTATAAAAGTACAAATATAAATATATGTTAAAAATTTTGAACAAAAACATAAAAACAAAATAAACAATGATAAATACGGGTTGCCTCCCACAAAGCGCTTGGTTTAATGTGGTCAGCCCAACATTCTCAGTCTTTATTCTAGGTGACCCAACATTACAGTCTCTTTAAAAATTAGTCTATGACCATCAAAATATGGTTTCCATCTGTGTCCATTCACTTTAAATATCATTCCAACCTTGGGCTCTTCAATATTAATAGCTCTATAGGGATAGACTTTCACAATTCTGAATGGCCCTTTCCACCTAGACTTCAGTTTTCTAAGAAATATTTTTAATTTTGTATTGTATAATAAAACTTTCTGTCCATGTTCAAATTCTTTTATGATTATCTTCTGATCATTTCATTCTTTCATTCTTTCTTTATAAATCTTAGCATTATCGTAATATTCATTCCTAATTTCTTAAAGCTCATTAAATTGCAATTATCTTTTAGAAACATCATAAAAATACTCAATAGCCCAATAGATTTTATGCTCCAATTCAACTGGTAAGTGACAAGTCTTCTAAAAAATAACTCTATACGGGGACATTCCTATAGGTGTCTTATAAGTTATCATGTATGCTCATGATGTAGTACCTAATCTAGCAGACCAATCCATTTTATTACGATCCATACTTTTTTTTCAAAATTCTCTTAATTTCACGATTATATACTTCTGT
The DNA here is from genome assembly GCF_001263595.1 of Phalaenopsis equestris. Lineage (NCBI taxonomy): Eukaryota > Viridiplantae > Streptophyta > Magnoliopsida > Asparagales > Orchidaceae > Phalaenopsis > Phalaenopsis equestris. Next base: position 126,738 of record NW_018165768.1, on the reverse strand, counting down.
CAAACCATTAGTCTGGGAATAATAAGCACTTGTAATTTTATGCATTACATTATATTTTTCCATCAACCTTGCAATTGTTGCATTTCTAAAATGAGATCCTCCATCGATAATGATTACTCTCGGCATTACATATCTTGTAAAAATAGTTTTAATTAAAATTTTTGAAGCGCTATGAGCATCACATCGAGGAAAAGCAATTGCTTCAATCTATTTTGAAACATAATCTATTTTAAAGTCATAAGATTACTAGTGGCTCCTAAATCACATAAAGCTTTTCCAAAAATTATTTCGCCAATAACACAAGGAATAGTAAAACTTCCAGGATCTTTGAGTTTTTCAAGAAGCTTTTTCTGAATTATAATACTACAGTCCTCACTAAGTGCAATAGTCTCATTATCTACAAACTTCCTTTTCTTATTGAGTATATCCTTCACAAACTTGGCATTTGTTCCAATGCTTCAACAAATGGAATGTTTATTATTAATTTCCTCAATATTTCAAAAAATTTTGATAATTGTTTATCTTTGTTTTTCTCCTTCAATCTTTGAGGAAATGGCGGTGGTGGTCTTTCTACTATGATTTTCATTAATTTAATAGGGCATCTGACTCAAAATGAAAATCTTCACCAAATTTTTTTCATTTGCCACCTCATCTTTATCAACTTCAACTTCCACTTCTATTTAAACTATGGCTTCCAATTCTTTTCCACTTCTCAGTTGAATAGCCATAATTTTCTCTTTTTTTCCGATCTTTAGGATTTACTTCAACAATACTAGGCAACGTTCCTGGAAGTCTATTGTTAAGTGCAGTAGAAATACTTCCCAATTAATTTTATATGTTTCTAATTACAGCTCCTTGACTTTGTGATTGGTTTTCCATTTGCAATATGATTTTTTTGATTCACAACTTTTTTCTCCTTACTCTACAAATTATTAAAACTTGGAGAGAAATAAGGTTTATAAGTTGGATTTCATTGATTGTTGGAGTTTCCCAATGAGTTTGTAGTGTTGTTTCCCCATTGCAAATTTGTAGCATTAGAGTTATTGCTACTCCAACTAAAATTTGGATAATTCTTCCAACCAAGTTTATAATAATTGGCATAGATTATTAGAATAAGGATTATTAGAAAAATTATTTATTGCATTTAAGGTCTCATAAGAAGATTGAGAAGCTATCATTTGTCCCAACGAGATTTCCTCAAGCACAAGTGATGTCTGAGAATAATTCATTCGATATTAATCTATCATCTTTGATATAGCAGCTATTTGGGCAGCTAACATAAATATTGCATCAGAATCATGAATACTAGCTACTCTTTTTAGATTTGTCTTTTAAGAGGGCCATTGAAAATTATTAGTAGTCATCTCTTCAATTAAAGAAGTTTCTTCATCAAATGGATTTGACATTAATGATCCATCAGCAACAGCGTCAATTATTGATCTAAGAGATCCAACCAATCCATTATAAAAAGTTTGAATTATTAACCAATCATTATAAAATATTTTGATTATTAACCAATCTAGCAATGCATGGTGTTGAGATTTCCTAAGGAGATCTTTAAGGCTTTCCTAGGATTCATAAATTATTATCCCTTCAAACTGGCAAAAAGATGTAATATTGTTTCTAAGCTTAGCAGTTTTTGAATGTGGGAAATATTTAGATAAAAACTTTTGTGATAAGTCTCCCTAAGTTTTGATTGATCCAGACACTAATGAGTTTAAGCACATCTTAGCCTTATCCCTTAGTGAAAATAGAAAAAGTCTAAGTTTGACAACATCATTTAACACTTCATCATATTTAAATGTGGCACACAATTCTAGAAAACTAGCAAAATGTAAATTTTTTATACTTAAATGAATTTCATCTGTTGTAGGATTAACATAATCTCTTAAAGGTCTCTAATGATGTTCATTTAAGGTCTCTGATGATGTTCATTTTCATTTTCAGTTTTACTTAAATTGCAAGCCATTTTACTAAAATGATCTAACTCTTTTTGTTTTTTTTCTAATTTTTCTAATAGTTTTTTCTAACTCTGAATCATAAGGTACTAAATCTTCAGATCTTAAACTATGCATAATAAAACACAATAAGCAATTAAACTAAGCAAACACACTAAAATATGAAAATACTCAAACTAAACTACAAACACTTTTTTTTAGTTTAAAAATAAAATCAATTTAAATTATAAAATAACTAACAACTACTTTCCGTTACTTCTCCAACAACGTTGCTAAAAAACTTGATGCGGGTGGATTTAATATACTAATTTTACAAATATTTTTTTATATTACAAAATACACACGACAGATACAATAGTAAATATGCAATTTAATCCCAACAAAAATAACTTTAGTGAAAATAGTTTGATCCTTTAAAAAACCTTTAAACTACCAAATCCCCAAAAAATAATGTAAGTATATGTATCGCTCAAGTAATAAAGGACTAATGGAGTCCTAGATATCGATCCCAGATATCGATCCCACAGGTATCGATCCCACAGGGAAGTTGGAAATGCTTATAAGTAAATTCTTAAGATTATTATGTAAACAACAAAAGTGAAGTATGAAATTTGAATCTAAAGTAAATGTGTAAATGCTAAATAAAACGTTTGCTACATAAAATGTAGTTAAGAGACTAAGTTAATTAAACTAATCGTTAAACTTTCAAAAGTAAAATTTCAAAAACTAAATAAAGTTTTTGTATGATGAAGAGTTCAAATTGAAAGAATTCAAATTTAAAAAAGTATCATTCCCCTATTACAATGAGTATATGGTTTGTGAAGAAATTAAAAAGTTACAATTCTTATGTGGGGATCTTGCAGAGTATCCCCAACCAGCAAAAAAACGTGAGGAGAAGAGGGAGAGTAGGAGACAACACACTCAAGAGAAAAAACATCAGACCTCGCAAGCCAATTTGCAGATCTATTCCCTTCCCTATAAACAAAAGAGAATTTAAGATTAATACTAGCTATTAGAACCTGAATTTTGTTAACCCATTGTAAATGATACCAAGAGGAGGACCTGCCTTCCTGTAACATCTGTAGAAGGACCTGTGAATCACCTTCAAGTAGTAACTGGTGCCACTGATTCTTCTTAGCAAGGGTAAGAGCCCAAAACATAGCGTTCAACTCAGCTTCAAGTGCATCATTAGCATAGATAGGGGCCTGAAAAAATAGGAGGCAGTGTCCATTATGATCCCTGAACACACCACCCACCCCAGAACCCAAATTGGAGTAATTACCATCAGTATTAATTTTGATGAAAGGGCAGACAGGAGGAATCCAGTAAACTCTAGTAACTCTGAGAGAATAAGGCCTTTCAAGTGGGGGAGGAGAGTAGATGCAAGGGAATTTTTTATGGAGTATTAATTTATGAAGATAGGAGATACAATTTCTAGTCAATTGTGACATAATGATAGGCTGGCCATCAAATTTGGCCTTGTTCCTAGCCATCCAAAGGAACCAGGCCACCATGAAAGGAATAGTGCCAACCTTAGTAGACTTCCAACTCTTCTAGCAGGAGAAAATATTAGACCACTCCAAGTGAATAGTGTTCAGGGTGAGATGATTAGAGAAGGTATCCCATACCTCTTGAGCAAATCTACATTTGAAGTATAAATGAGGAATAGATTCCTCCTTATTTCCACATAAATAACATTGAGAATGGCCTCTTAGTCCTTTAAGCTTAATTATATCATCAGTCGAGAGCAGCCCATGAAGAATTCTCCAGCTGAAAAAAGACATAGATGGAAACAAGCTTTTCTATCAAATAAGATCTCCCCAAGGCTTTTGTTCCCAGGTGTTGAGTTTAACATACATTGATTTGGTTAGGCTTTAATGCACACAGCCCTGCCAAACCAGTCGGTTAGCTTTGGATCTATCAAACTAAATTCTACTAATTTACATAGTAGGTTGTGCCTGTAAAATAGTTTAGAGCATAGGCAGTGACCAGGAATTCCCTTCCCAGCAGTCAGCCACTTGTAATTGGGTATTAATATGATCAGAGATAGGTTGCAGCATCTCTTTGGGACACCAGGAATCTAGCCAAAAATTAATCTTACCATTGCCAATATTCCAGAGAAATAAATCTTCAGCTCGGTTCCTGACTTTAAGCATATTGACCCATAACCTAGAATCCCCAAGCTTCCTTTTCACAGTGTTAGGATGACTTTCTTTACAATGCTTACTCATTATAAATTTTGCCCAAAGGGAGTGTTGCTCTCTAAATTTGATCCAAATCTTGTAAAGGTTAACTTGAAGGAGGTGTTGCAGACCTTTAAAGCCAATACCACTAGCCAAAGTGGGTTTAGCTAACTTTTGCCAACTAGCCCAGTGAAGTTGCTGCCTCTGACCAGCCCAAAGAAATCTGTTGAAAGCCCTTTCCATTTGTAATTGAGTGTTTTTCTTCATAGTAGTCATTGGAGGGAAAAGTGGTTAGAATACTCTCAATAAAGTTATTCTACCCCCATTTGAAAGAAAGCGGTGTCTCCAACTAGATAAAGTGGCAGAGGTTTTCCCCAGCACATCCTCAAACTGAGTTTGCTTAGATCTCCCTTTTATCTGCTGAACTCCAATGTACTTGATTGGCAGTTTGGAACTAGTGAATCTGGTATAGTCAAGGATCCATTGTTTATGCATCATAGGGGTGTACTGATTAAAATAAACACTACACTTATCTGGGTTAAAATTCATCCCATAGTGCATTTGGAAAAGCGGTAGGCATTTACCACTTTCTTCACTGCATTCTTGTTAGCACTAGAAAAAACCATAATATCATCTGCATAAACAAGATGGGAAACAACAACTTTAGATTTATGGTGATACCTTGCATAACTAGAACGGAGGAGGCTTCTATTGAGCATTCTGGAGAGATGGTCAATAGCCAAAAAAAAAAATTTTGAGAAAGAGGATCACCTTGTTTTAAACCTCTTGAAACAAAAAAATAACCCCAAGTTTGCCCATTAATAAGAATGGAATGGGTGTTGTCCTTATGCCACCTGTGTATGAGAATACAAAAATCATTTGAAAAGCCTTTAGTAGAAAGAACATCCAAAATGAAGTCCCAGTAGATTGTGTCATAGAATTTATTGATATCTAATTTCTAGATTAGATTGCCACCTCTACAGGGCTTATCCGAATCTAGAAGTAGCTCTTGAGAAAGGAGCACATTATCAGTGATAGATCTGACAAAGACAGATTGATTCTCACAAATAAGTCTATCAAGATGGGGCTGGAGTCTGGCAACAATGATCTTGCTGATAAGTTTACTGATGAAAAAAGTGAGACTAATGGGTCTATAATCATTCCAATTCTTCTGGACAGATGATTTAGGGATGAGAACAAAACTAGAAGCATTGAAGTATTGAGGGATAGAGGAGCCTTGGAAGAAACTTTGAATAGCAGCAACCACCTCATCTTTTAAGATATCCCAGGATTTCTTCTAAAAATTAGAGGTAAAGGCATCAGGTCCAACAATTTTAGAGCTATCAATAGATTGGAGGGCCTACCAAATTTCAAGTGCAGTAGGAGGGTGATCCAGAATAAGAATAGGTGTGTAGGAAAAATTTTCAATAGAGTAAATGTTTTCAATAGGTTCTCTTTGGGTATTAGGTTGAGTTAACATCTGTTGAAAATAAGAGACAGCATCAAGAGCAATGGTTTTATTTTCAGAAAGCCATATTACTTCAGAATTCTGAATGTTGTGAATGGTGTTACACTATCTTTTGTACTTAATACAAGCATGGTAAAACTTGGAGTTTCTATCCCCTTCCTTGAAGTGACTTATTACAGCTTTTTGCTTCAGAAATTTATCTTGTCTATCAATTGTAGTAAGTAGTTTCTCTTGAGCAGCTAATAACAAAATCTCTTCCCCACCATCTGCTAAAACAATCTTCTCCAACTCTAGCACCTCCTTTCCAGCAGAATCCACAGCAACAAAAACATTTCCAAAAGAAGTCCAACCCCAAGTTTTTAGTGCTTTGCTAACCTTTGAATGCAGATAAACTAGTTTGGACCAAGGATCCAATATTAGAGAAGTGTCCCAAGCATCAATCATAGTATTAAGAAAAGAAGAATGACCAGATTACATATTTATATACCTAAAAGGAGGAAGAGAGCATGTAGGCTCAGTAGCAGTGATGAATATTAACAGAGGCCTGTGGTTTGAACCTGCAAGGATTAAATGAGTAACAAAGGTATGCAAGAAATGCTGACACCATAAATCATTTACCAAAATTCTATCAATTCTCTCCCAGATAGCCCCTCTTTTCCAAGTAAATTATGACCCCTTGAAGCTAATATCAAATAAGCCAGACTGAAGGATGTTGTCAGAGAAGAGATTCATTTTGCCTAAATTGGGGGGTTTTCCACCAGACTTTTCAGTACAGGTAGCAATGCAATTAAAGTCTCCAACCACCAGCCAACAAGAAGCCATATTATTACTGATAGTTTGCAAACAAGACCAAAGTTCCTTTCTATCAATTTTGGTACAACCAGCATAGACAAAGTGGCAAAATCATTGTGTCCACAGGTTTTGAAGGAGAGGTGGAAAAATTGAGGATGATCAACCTGAATATCCCAAATGATCTCCTTCCTACAAAAGCTCCATATTTTATTATTTATGTTAGCAAAATGTGAAAAATGAACAAATCTAGAAAAGATTTGCTATGGATTTTTATGAACCAGTGATTCTAAAATAACCATGCACCAGAAGTTGTGTTTTTTATTGAGATGTAAAATTGTTTTCATGGAAGAGGCGTGAGCGATGCCCCTGACATTCTAACAAAGAAAATTAATCATGTTGAGGAGGTGGGTGTAAGGAGGGCTGAGATCTAGATCTAGTTCTCCCCCTCTTAAATTGGGTGGGTGACTTTTTTTGAGAGGTTTTGAGAGCTGCCAGTATTATATGTATCTACCAAAGTTCTCTTCTCTTCCAAAGTGGGTTTCTTTTTCTTCCTTTCCTTCTAAACTTGCCAATCTTTCTTCAATAGTTGATTTATCTATACCATCAATTCCTTATATGGTCTTGTAGAATGCCTTGGAGTAACTGAAGAAGTGTTTGCAACCTTTTCATGCACAGATTTACTGGGTTGTGGAGGAATCACAATGCCGCATTCCCCTTCTAGTTGTGGACCAGCAAGGGGTATAGGATTAGTGGGATGGCTAGAAGGAGCTAATTTGTAAATTTTCAGCTCTTTTGATTGCTTCAACTGTGGGGAGTTGATTTGCTGCAACATTACTCTCAGAAAGCTTGTTATTATCAACAATAGTAGTTTCATTTTCTGTAGGATTTGTGTCTTTCTTCTTATTGGTACGGTGCAACCTATAGCACCTGTCAGAGGTATGCCCAAACTTTCTACAATGAGGGCAATAATAAGGTTTTTGCTCCATTACAATTTTCTGCCAGTGCCCCTCCTCTTTAGACCCAAGCCAGATTTCCTCTACCACAGGGAGAGTGATGTCCCTCTCCACTAGATTTCTTGCTACTGAGGGTCTGGATAGATTAAAGGTAGGGAATTCCATCTTCAATGGTCTCCCCAAAGCAAGCCCAATGTTAAAAAGGACTTTATGATTAAGGAAATGTAGTGGAATTTCAGGTAATTTGAACCAAATAGGGATAATGGGAGGCTCTTTACTAGGATCTAAATTAGGTGTCCATTTAACAAGATTCATGGGGATACCATCCATGGGTACTGTTTTCTTGGCAAAGAGTCTAGCATAGTCCTCTTCTAAAGCCAACTTGATCATAATGTGCCGCCCATCAACCAACCCCAACTGCCAAGCACCAGCAAAGGGAAAATTGTCAAGGAACCTTCTGACAACTTCCATTTTGGGGTGTCCAACAACTTCCATTTCGGGGTGTCCAAGTTGGAATTTGCCTATAAGAATGAATTTGCACTCAGCCTTTAGGATGACAAGTTCCTCTTCATTGTAATAAATAGCAGTTTTTTCCATCTTTAACAACTAAGGGGTTAATGAGCTGACAAGGTTCCTTCCCCACAGCAGCATCATGAAATGATTGTGGGAAAACCAGGAGTTCAACATTATGCAAAGTTTCTTGTCCCTTACCAACCACACCAGCATAGGTTGCTTTAGTACACTGAGAGTTAGTTTCAACATCAATGGGAGTAAATTCAGCCATCAATACACTTCAGTAGAGAGGCAGAAAGCAGAATAGAAAACAGTCAAGCCCACAGAAAAAACTTAAAAAAAAAACTCCAATGGAACAGTCAAAAATTCAAACTCCAACTCGCCTGGGAAGAGGGAAAATCAGCAAACCACGGCAAGAAGAAAAACAAAATCCACAAACACACTAAAAGAAAGAAAGTGCAAACAAGAAAGGAAGAAAAAACTCCATAGCAAGAGCCACAGTCAGCCATCCCGCAGAAACCATAGCAGAGCACCAAGGAAGCCAGTCG
>NW_018165768.1:96501-117504 GCF_001263595.1 Phalaenopsis equestris | reverse complement strand
TGAGTCTCACGATGTTGTAGAAATTATAGCCCTTTTGGAACATATGTTTCTCAACACATTTCATCAATTCAATTGGCCATATCAAAAAGTAAATGAAGATCCGAGTTCAAATCATCACAAATTATTAACAATTAAAATCATAGAAAACAAAATTGCTTCTTCACAAAACCATCTTTCAAAGTAGGGAGAATGATAAAGAAAACTACTCAGAGTTCATGAGAATGATATGAAAAAACATGGATTTCATATATAAAAATAAGTTTACAAAATAATAAGAAATAAAAGACAACTTATCTCACAATGCTTCCTAAGTAAATCCCTAGAAGTTCTCTTCAAGTCTTTCTCTCTTTACAAGCACTCTCAATTCTCTCTTAGAAGTATAATGAAGAAGAAATCTTTCACCTTCCCTCTCCTCTTACAACTCTAGAAGAAAATTTCCAAGCCCTTAACTTTTGCTCTCTATCTTTTCCTCTTGCCATTCACGCCACCCCCCTTTCATGTCACCCACAAACTCCTTGAAGTCTTCCTCTTTTATTTTGGGCTTCCTCCTTTCAAAAGGAAAATCCAAAATTCCCTTCAAAATTCTCTCCAAAAGTCAACCCTTTTATATTCAAAAGACATGTTGATTGATCCAAAGGACATATCACTCCATGGGGCATTTAGAACAAGTGTCCCTTTCGAAATTTGTGCAAAATTCATCCCGAACCGCCTTAATCCGTAAAAAGCATCTCTCGAGCTTTAGGCGCTGGTTCTAGCTCTTCAGGTGCCAACTTGCTTAGGACCGTGTTGTTCTGGGTTTTGGCGCTTCAGACGGCAAATCTGGTGCTTCAGGTGCCAGCTCTCTGTCAAATGGCGCTTAAGGCGCCAGAATCCCAAAATTTGTTGTTTTTGCTCTAAATTTCGTCTTTTTTGCTACTTTTGCTCCAAATGCCTAAAATTGATATACCTGCAACAAAAATATGAAAATAGTGAAATATCACCAAAAATTAGCAAAAATTGTATACTCAAAACAACATATTATTTTGGTGTATCACCTGCACAGGGTTGTTTTGTTAAGAGACAAGTAGACCAATCAGATGGAGAAAAGAAAGGAAGAGATGACTTTACTATACAATATAAGCCCTAACTCGCTTTAGAATACCGAGGTTGTCATTCGTCGTGACCTAAATCCTCACATCTTCCAGGCTATTTGTGTGATCATTTCACACGGATGTAAGCCCTAATTAAAAAAATTGGCAGGATAACACACATAAATTCTTCTTGAAATTGATGCCAAACCATAGGGTAGTTTTGGGAAGTCACCGAGGCTCTTTTCAGGATCTATGACATCCTCTAGTTCTTCTTCCTTTGGTTTCCAAAAATAAAATGTCCCAAATTTGAGTCATTCCCCTTTCACACCTCTTTGTCTGATCTCTTTGAAAAGTCCTATCCTTTGAAATTCTTGAAGACAATATTCTCTGATATTTATCGAGAGTTTTCTTAGGTGACTTCAGTTATCTAAGTTGTAATTAACTATAACGGCTTGCCTTTATAGAAAACTTTCAAGAACCCAGCTTGATATAAACCATATTTAATTCTTTGTATTAAATAGGAGAATTTGTAGGTCAACATAAAAGTGGTTTCGCAGACTTAAACATATGTCATACAATCTTTAGTTTATTTAATCGAGCATTCACCAGTAAGTAGCACATTCATTCTTCGGGATGGATGCATTGCTTGAGGTGAAAGGCTCATTTATTTAAACTACTGAGGATATGAGATCAGTTCAGTCTTGTATTTTCAAAATTTAAAACACTACTTTTCCCAAATTATATGTATATAAATTAAATTAAATCGGGTGTTGGGATACTCATTCCAGCGACTGACAACTTCAATCTCCCAACCAACTTTTAGTGCTAACAATTGTTATTGATTGTGGATGTTTAGGTGTGAGAGTGGATTGTTTTGTTTTTAGTGTATCATGAGGGAGGTGACTCCTTAACTTCTCGTCATGGCCAGACTTGCGTATGTTCTTTTGTAGTTGTTGTATTGACGAGTCCACTATGACTCAACTCTCAATCAGACTTGAGTATTACTAGAGGCATGCTGATTTGGACATTGGACAAATCTATCTCAATTATGTTACTTCCTTTATCTGACCTTATTTTCATTGAGTAGGGTTATGAACCTACTTGATGAGTAACATGAGGATGAACTTAAAATTATTCGTGTGAGTATTTCTATGTCGAATATTATCCCAAAAAAGTACAATATGTTTATTAAAATTAATTACAACTTTCATTACAGGAAAATCCAAAAATGGCTAAATTTCGTCCCCATCCTTTCCCTAGATCTAACATATTTGAGAAGAGTTGTGCAAAAAACATTGCAATTGGTACCAGTGCTCGAGGTCCGTGCAAGCCCACTGTTAAATATTTTGTGGTTCAAGGGAAACTACAGTAGAAGTTGTTGATGAATTATTATCTGTGCAAGTTCATAACTTTTATGATCGATGTAGAAGCAAATGAGACCTTTCTAGGCATGGAGATCAGTGTTGAACCAAAAATGAAACAAATATTGTCACGTAACAGTGGAGATACACTTTCTGGGGAAAAAATGGTGAGCATGTAACGAAAAGTAAAAAATGCCTTGACAAGTCTCCGATGAGAAATTTACTAAAGAAGCTAGGTGCAAATGATTCAAAAACAAAGGAGGCATTAGATCGTCATTGCCTGTACATGATGTCTGAATGCTTGGGAAAGCTTAGAAGTTTAGAGAAATATCAACATAAGCTATATTGTTGTGCAAGAGGAATTGATATAAAACCCAAAAAATAAAGTAATATTAATCACTTGGGATGGAGAATTTTACGTTCGTGGATTAAGTATATGCTCAGTTGTCACCAACATTATTATGCATGTCCAGCCTGGTTGTAGCAGTTTAAATTAATTCCTTACAATGTTATTTGAAGTATTATCTTTTATTTCTTATTTTATTTTGGAGTTATTATTCATTTAGTTTGGAGTTATGTTATAGTTGTTTTTCTTGCTTCGTAGAGTTCTTTCATGTATTATCCGTAGAGTCCTTTCATGCATCTTTTATTTATTATGTTGTAGTTTAGATTTATGTTTTAGTTTGGAATTTGGAAATAAATGTTTCCAGTGTTAACACATCCATCAATTTCCTATATCAATTTAAACTCATAATGTGATTGCATGTGCAATATTGGACAATTTTATTGGTGGCCACCATGAGCATTATTTTTATTTTAATATGTCACAAATTGAGATGAAACATGCCACTCAATACTGTGAGGTGGAAAACAATGATGAAAATCCTATTTTTCATGCAATAGTTGGTGAAAAACTTAAAGGGGAAGTTGTAAGATGCAATTGCTAACAACTTTTTGCAAAGCACATGTAAGACTCAATATTAAGTAAAATGTATTTATTTTTCCTATAAGTAAACTATTTACTAATGCTCAATTTTATTTTTTATTTTTCACATGAAATGAGACGAAGACATTGATTTGCTCCATAAGGATGATCATATCCTTTATTGTATGGAGTTGTGGTAGTCAACTATTCTGTTTACTACCATCACGGTTGTCCTCATTGTTGTGGATTTGCTACATTTTAATAATTAGTTTTATACATCTATTTATGTAATTTTTGACACTATAACTTGTATGTTCTCATCATATAATTGTGTCAGTAGGCACCAATCTTTTTGAACTTGGCTTTGTTGAAGTTTTGTAGGCACTTCAATTCTTTTTTTTTTTGGAAGATTGTTGTTGGATTTTATATCTATAATATTTGTTGGATATTTTATTTTCTTATGCCTTATTATTATTAAATCATGGCTTTTGTTTCAATCGTGTTTTTGCAGTAAATCTTGCTAAATCCTATTAAAGCTGCCAAAATTTTTTTTCAAGATTTACTTCAAGATTTACTTCAGGAATTAGCCACCACAGAAATTGTTAAATCCTTATTTCCAGTCCTACTTGAAATAATCCTACTTGCAGTCAATCAGCCGCTCAAAGCCGGCCGTTTGAAGGCCAAGGCAGTGCTTGATCTGCTCTCTTTTACTGGATTGACTTTCCTAGGCCAAAGGAGCACATATCGGCGATCAGTGGCCATTCTGCTCTCCCGGTCGGCAATGGCTGAGGTGCTTTCGACGCTAGCTAAGGTTTATCTTCTTTGTATTCCCTGAAGCTCCGGTGCTGGCGGTATTCCATCAATCCTTTCTCTGTTACCGAGTCGCCTCACCTCCTCTCCCCTTAAGACTCAATTTGGTTTCGTTGGCTCGTTGGAAATGTCGATCTCTGGGGACCCGGCCTGGGCCGGGAAGAAGATCTCGAAGAGGCTTGGAGGAATGGCTGAAGCCCTCTCCATCGCAACTGATCTAGGGTTCTCTATCCCTCCTGTTGAGGTTTGAGTTTGCTTTCTCATGGATCTATTTCTTGACAGTTTCCTATCATTCCTCTTCCTCTTCTTCTATATAATTCAGTTCATATCAATTGAAATTTTGGATGATGGAACTACATAGCAAGGCAGCTTTTTGTACCTTATACTGTATTGTATTCGTGATAAAAAAAAAAGAAGATATTTTCAAACGTGCAATCGTGATTTGAACCTAATTCTCCTAAATATTTAATGAGAAACTTGCGGTGGAACTTGCTGGAAATATTGAAGCTAGAATAGTCCGCAAACCGTTGGAGCTATTTTGCTCCCTGTTGATTATTATTTAATTAGACTTCTGACTATTAATCAGTTATGCATATTTCTGATTGTGTTACTTATCAAACTGTTTTTTAAATAAATTGAGTAAAGAAAATTATGAGAATGCTAATTTTCTGCTTCTAGATTTAAAATATTATGCTTTTTAGATGATTGTATCTGAATAACTGTTGATGAGTGGAAATCAGAACATACTTCATTTCTCCAGTTGATCTCTAGTGCACGCATGCACATATGTGATATGCTTGTCATATTAAACTATTACATCTGCTTATCTGTATTTTTCAGCCGGCACATGCCTTTTTAAAAGTTCCTCTATTGTTGAAACGTTATTAGCAGTTTAAGCATATTCATCATACGTTTGACAGGAAGAGCTAAAGTCTTCTTCAAGCTCCTCTAGTGACAAAAGTGATGACTTGATTAGGGTTTTAAGAGAGCTTACTGTTGTTCAGAGAAATATTGCAAATTTGCAAGTCGAACTTCAAGGAAGGAAGGTGATATAATATTGTTTATTTGACTTCTGTTTTTCTTATTATGGTAATTCTATAACAGCTTGATTATATTACTAGCAATTTTTTTTTCTTCTTGAAATATTTGCGTGGAACTGACCAGGATGATAAGAATGTGGCACATCTTACTCATGTGAGCGAAATGGAGAAGAAGTGTGAGTCATTGGCTAGAATTACAACAATACTGAAAGGTGTTATCCAAAATAAGGTAGATTTCTGTCAGAAAATAATTGTTTTTATGAATATTCACTTTAATACCTTCATATGCTGAAAGATAACATGCTTTATTTTGCCAACCCATGATATTTCCTTTACATCAGCATTCCGTTTCTGTCATGGATTTTAGTTTTGGCGTGGTCTACTCCATTCGAAAGTAATAGCTATGATAGAACTTGAATTTTTTGACTTGTCTAGTTGGGAAAAAAATAGAAATTTGGGAGTAAGAGCGGATCAAGGTCCACATTTTACTTTCATAAATATTAATTCATTTAAGAAAATATCACTTGCATGAATGTTCTTTCCCATTCTTGATAATTTACTTAGCAGACCCAAAATAGAAAATTAAGTTGAACTACAAGAAAAAAAAAATATTTGGATTCTATCATAAAAGAAGGAATCTAGACAAGAAAAATATATAATCTTGGTGGATCCTATACTGTAATCAAGTAAAGATTTTTCTTTTTTTTTCTTTTCTTGCATTATACTTCTAGAAAAAGGCTTTATAATTTTTGATGTATAGAAAAAGGCTTTATAATTGTTGATGTTTGTGCTGATTATTTTGAGTATTGGGTCTTCTGAATGAAAATTCGTTGAATAAGGATTCTCTTTTTTTTCAGAGATAAGTAGTGTTATTTCTCCAAAATATTAGGATCAATGCAATGTAACTTGCATGGCATGAGAACTACAGCAATTCCTACATTGATAAGATAGGATTGATGATGTCTTTTCCTACCAATGATAATTTCATGATTTAGGTTGTCTCCAACATCATCATATTTTGTGTTGCACAAACGCAGTTGGAGAAATATTTCGTCATGCATCATTTGTGCATGAAGCCCTAGGGTATTCTGTTTTTTATGGTGAAATTGGTATTGAATTAGTCATTGAAGGAATAACCAAGACCATTGAAGTGAAGTTTGTATTGCTTTTTCTTGTTTCATTTCTGTTTTTTCATTTAGCCAGCAGACATGCCAAAAAGGAAAAATGACTCCATTTCTAATTTTAGTTAGAGGATATTTTTTACTTTTAGTACTAGATGAAACACAGTAAATAAACTTTAATTTGAAGGTGCAATTGGCTAGTAAAACCTCTTAACATCAATATCTATGCTAGTATTTAAGCGAGGTGATGATTCCATTGCATCCACATTTAGTGATAATTTCTTTATTAGAAGTTGAGGTCCAAAATGGACTTTGGTGGAAAACATTTAGTTGCATAGAAATCAAAACACGATCATCCTGAACTATATGAATCAACAATGAGCTTCTTTAAGAACATTATGAATGTCTTCTTTTGTATTAATTTTTTTTTGTTTGATGTTTCCATGAATATCATATACATGTAAGTAAAATACTTACTAAATTTGAAAAATGAGCATTTTTTGGGGATGGCATGAGATCAATATGTTATGAAGGATGTTCCATGGCCAACTTCAAATGTGTACTTTTTTGTGTAACTATTATTAAAATTATTGCAATATGATATTACTATGGAGAAGATTAATTTTCAATTGTCTAAATGGTCTCTAGAAATATCTCAATGGAGATTTGCAATACTGTTGACTATCTTAAATTGATTATTGGTTTGTTGATGAATGTACTGAAAGTGTTTTGTCCTAGAGCTTCTGGGGTAAAGGTGTTTTGTCTAGATTTTATGTTATCATTGACAAAGGCCAGTTAGAATTAGAACTAAACTCCTCAATAAATCTCCTGTAAAGAGTAATGATCACAAGGGAACTTCAAACAACGGAGATCGATATTGCTTCTGCCAATCTTTAATGACTTGAAATAAATTTGCTGTTATCATGCCAAAAAAAAAAAAAAAAAAAAAAAAAAAAAGGGAAGATCACCTATGATTCTAAAATTAAAATGGTGTCGAATTGGCATATAATTTTTCTCATTATAACGGTTTGAAGTACTTAATGAAGATGAGATTAAGTGTGATTGCTATATTAAATACCAATCAACCTGTCATCAAAATGAACCATAAATGTTTTGTTCATGTACAAATGTGGACTTTGGGTTCCATAACTCTAATAAATGTGATGGTTGCACAAGGAAGGCCACATGGTTAACCACTTGTCTTTTGAATTGATATGAATTTAATAATATCCGACACAAGTTCATTTATCAAATACTATTGAGACCAAAACATAATAATCGGGGATCTATCACCTAAAAAGGTTTGGTAGAACCATGCTTATGATTTTATAAATGACGCAATGAAATTATGCTACAAATAGCCATCTTATTTAGATGTTAGTAAAGAAGGAATGATAGATGGAGTTAGACTTCCCCTTATTGAAACTCTTATCTAGCAATTATTCAACTTGCTTTCTAGATATTCTTTGTAATCCATCATATATTGTACGAGGCATGGGAGTTTGGATTTTACAATAAGTAAGACAATGTCTGGTTGGATGATTCATAACACCTTATTGCTTTTGATGCCACTAAAGATGGACTGTCCTAAATATATTTCTTAGCAATTAGGGCTAGGTCCAATCCAAATTGTGATCATCTTTCTCAAACATTGTGTTCTTTAATGATTCAAGTGGCTAAGCTAAGTTTTTGTTTATAACTAGTTCTTAAGGATTATTTGAGCTCACTTGAATGGTCACTTAATTGCATGCTGTTTATCTCTATTGTAATGATTCATTTTTTAAGGCATGGGAAAAATTTACATGTAATATGCTACGTCATTTCATGCCAAAATAACTACTTAACAAGATTTCTATTAGACACTTTTATTTAGTAAGGTGGTCTTTTTGAACATATTTAAAATACTTAGGATATGTTTTTTATATTTTTCTTATATGCTCTATCTTGGCAGCTAAGTGTGGTGGGCTACATGACCCCCTTTTCTCCATTGCGTCTTATTGAGTGTCATAATTTCATTTAATTCTAATAGATTAAGATCATTCTTTATACAATATGCCTAAGTCTTTTTAGATCTACATCTGCTTTTCTTAACATAAGTCAAATCTAAAACATCTACTCTCCTAACGAGATCATTAGATAGCCGACGTTTAATATGACCAAACCATCTAAGACGATTCTCTCTAATCTTGTCTGTCATTGGAGCTACACCAACCCTATCATGGATATATTCATTTCGCACTTTGTCTCGAAGTGTTAAGCCACTCATCCACCTAAGCATTCTCATTTCAGCAACACTTAACTTTGTTTTATGCTTCTCTTTTAAGGGCCAACATTATGTGCCATAGAGCATTGTAGGTTTCACCATCTTATAGAATTTTTCTTTTAATCTAAGCAATATTTTCTATCACACAATAGGCTTGATGCATTCCTCTACTTCAACCAACCAACTTAAATTCCACTAATAACATCCACATATATATCACACTAACACTCAAATCTAAAACGTTCTCCATAGTTACAACTCAACCAATAGAGCTACTATTATTAGAATTGCATTCTATGTATTCAATTTTAAATCTACTCAAACGAAGGCCTTTAGACACTAATCTTGACCTCCATAATTCAAAATTTTCCTGAACCCTTTCTCTAGTCTTTTCCACAAGAAGGATATAATCAACAAACGTATACACCAAGGAACATCCTTCTATAAATGTTCAATAAGAGCATCCATAACTAAATAAAAAAATAAATGGGCTTAAAGTCGATCCCTGATGTAATCTAACTGGAATAAGAAAAATATCTGGTCAATCCTCCTTCTGTTCGAACACAAGTAACAACTGATCTGGTATACATATCTTTAATGGCTTGAATACATGTCATATTGACTCCTTTTTTTCTCTAGAACTCTTCGAAAGATATCTCTTGGAAATTTAACGTAAGCTTTTTCTAAGTCATTTGTAAATCCTTCTTATTCTCTCTATACTTCTGCATCAAACCACTCAATAAATTCATAGCTTCCATAGTAGACCTATCGAGCATAAATCCAAACTGATTATAAGAAAGCTTTGTATCGCGCCTTAACCTATGCTCAATTACCCTCTCTCAAAATTTTTAAAGTATGACACATCAGCTTAATTCCTTTATAATTTGCATACTCTTGTGCATTCCCCTTATTCATAAAAATGGGGATTAAAATACTCTTCCTCCACTCTTCGTGCATCTTTTTAGTTTTTAAAATAATATTGAAAAGTTTAGTAAGCCAAAACACTCCCAAATATCCTAAATATTTTCATACTACAATTGGGATATCATCAGGTCTGGTTGGTTTTCCTTAAAGCCCCTTCAACTTCTTTTTTACTAATGCGATAGTAAAAATAAATCTTTTTATTTTTATTAACAAGATTAAGATCATTAAGGTCAATCTTATTTTCAGAAATTTCATTGAAATATTTATTAAAATAGCTTACTCACCTATTTTGAATATCTTCCTTTAAGAAAAACACTTTTTGATTTTCATCTTTCATTCACTTTACTTGAATTAAATCTTTTCTTTTCTTTTCTCTTTGTTGACTAGTTTATACATATATTTTTCACTCTCTTTAGTATTTAATCTATTATAAAGATAACTACAAACAAAATTTTTAGTGTCACTAGTTATTCTCTTAAACTGCCTACTGGTCACCTTATATTTTTCCCAATTCTCTAAGCTTTTACATTTAAACCAATTTTTATAACACATTTTTTTTTTTTGCACATTATTATTACAACAAATATTTTTATTTATAAAAACTTTTCCTTTTGATTCTCCAAGTATATCTTTTTATCTCTTGTTTAATAGTGTTTGCTACTTTATTCCACATAAAATTCACTTCTTCATGAATATCCCAAATCTTAAAATCTTGAAGTTTATCCATAAAAATAATTTTATTTGTCTTTTAAGCGCCCCCATTTAATTTTATAATAACGTTTCTTGATATTCTTTATCCTACAATTCTTTATTTTAAAATTCAGAACTGATAATCGATGTTGAGTACTTAAATTTTCACTTGGAATGACTTTACAATGTTTACACTTTTGACGAGTTCTTTTTCTCGTAAGAAGATATTCAATTTATGTTTTATTAGATTCATTATTATAAATAATAGTATGCTCATCGTTTTTCTTAAATAAATATTAACAATAACAAAATCATATGCTAAAGAAAAATCTAATATGATTCCACCTTCTTTATTAATCACTTCAAAACTGTAGCCACCATGACTTTTTAAAATCTTTTACCACACTACTAACATGTTCATTTAAATCTCCTCCAATAAAAATTCTTTTATCAAGAGGTATCATTTGTATTAATTCTTTTAGGTTATTCTAGAATTTTTTTTTGTGAACTTATATCTAAACCTGCTTGAGAAACATAAGTACTTATAACATTAAAAGTCTTTGTATCAAACAACAATCTTTAGGACTAATTTTATCTCTGATTTTATTTATTT
Organism: Phalaenopsis equestris; assembly: GCF_001263595.1. Taxonomy (NCBI): domain Eukaryota; kingdom Viridiplantae; phylum Streptophyta; class Magnoliopsida; order Asparagales; family Orchidaceae; genus Phalaenopsis; species Phalaenopsis equestris. Next base: position 106,687 of record NW_018165768.1, on the reverse strand, counting down.
TTAAAACATTATCTTTCAAACTCTTATCTATAATTACTACATTTTGAGTGCGACTCATTCATGAATACCAAAGTTTAATACCTATGTTATTGTTTTCCTTAGTCTTTTCTCTAATCCATTTAGTTTCTTAAATACATAAGATATTTATTTTTCTATGAACCATAATATCAACTAATCTTATTAATTTACCTGTGAGAATACCTTTATTTCAAGATCCTATCCTAATATTATTTTCATGGACTAACTTTTTTAACCGCATCCGTCAATAATGTGGGAACCCTTTTATATTTGATACTACACCTGGACAATAGTGTTGCAGCCATTACACACTTTTCATTGTATTTAGATCATACAATGCATCGTTTTCAGGAGAAGTCCTAGCATTTACAACAAGGGTTTAAACGATTCATGTCATTATTTTTTGACAATTTTTTTGCTGGTTGTCGACTACTTATGGCTGCCCTCCACTTTTCGAATCAGAAGCTTGGGACGTGGTAATGAGTCCTAAAATAATAAGAAACAAAGATATTGTTCTATTTTTAACTTTATCTTGCTTATCTAATTTTCCTAAAATGCTTTTCATGTTTTATCTTCTAGCTCATCCTCTCTTTTGTCCAAAGCAACAGTTATTTTTGCAAAGATTAAACGTTTAGTCGATAAATTATAGATATATGCGGTGACATTTAAAGTGATTTAATTGTGCAGTTTGTTGGTGTTTATTTGATCTTGCAAATACTTTAAAATTAATCCTAAATAAGGATTTATGCCCAAGTTATCAAGTTGGCTAGATTCATAGATGTATACAGCCTTTAGATAATCCACCTATTCGTTGATTGTTAGTCTGCAGCTACTAATGTGTGCCAAAGTTAGCTTTGTTTATCCTGAAAATGACATTAAATATTGATACATGTAACGTGACTTGTGTGTATTATGTGACCCCAAATATAATATTTGTTTGTCAACTCGGGCTATGGCTTTTAGCATGGAGTGGGATCAATTTGGTCTAGTGCTTAAACTTAGGTTTGTTGCATTTTCTTTGTCCTTGCATTCTCCAAAGCAAGAAGAGGGGTTGAGAATTCAGCATGGTTGGTAGAAAGTTGTGTTCGGTAGCGTTTTTGATCAACAAAGTACAAAAGCAAGGGCCACTTTCGAAAAAGGTCATGAAACTTTTTTTGGTAGAGGTAACTTTGTAGATTTTTGGTCTGTGAAAATCTTGAGGGTGCAAAAACTTGAGAGTGCCGAGAATGTTTGCGTATACTCAATTTGGCATTAATTATGGGTATATTTGATGTGATTTTTGTACCTAGTTCTATCTATGGCTAATTGCCACAAATATGACTCATTAGTAGACCCGAGCTATGGCTCACTTCCGTGGTCAGGTGGTATTTAAAATCATGCTTGGCCTAATTCTCTCTCTCTCTCTCTCTCTCTCTCTCTCTCTCTCTTTTTGCATTCTTAAAAAGAAGCAGGGTTGTCAATTCAACATGGTGGGTCGTAAGCTATATTATATATCTTGTAAGTTTAGTGAAGAAAGATGTTAAAGTTCACTTTTTGGAAAATGTTTGGTAAATTTTTCTATCAATGGTCAAAACCATTAGGTCGCATTAAAAATAACTCTAATAGCGTAGGATAGGTTTATTAGTCAGTTATAAACTTCTCTAATCAAGTGGCAGAGGTTAATTTGTTGTTGATAAATATATATTTACTGGAAAAGTATGGAGATCAATAAAACAGGAGTTAATTGACTTATTGTTAGAGAAGTTTTAGAAGGATGATGTTTTTCTTTATCTGGTGAAATTGAATATACATGGGCTTTGAGTTAATGTGATGGTTTTCTGAGCAAGATGATGGCTCATTGTCTGGTCTTTAAACAAGGCTAGCTTGTGGCTAGATCAACAATCATATTGATTGAATGGATGATAATGGTGATCCAAGGGGCAATATTGAAGATTAAATAATGAGATTGTTTTAACAGTGACTGAATTTGTGGAATAGCAACAACTCTATTTTTTGCATATGTTTTTTTGTTTGTTTATTATTTATTTTGATGGGTGGATAGAAAACTCTGCGTACAATTTTGATTTTAGAGAACACTTTATTGGGCAATAACAATTCATTCTTCCATAAATAAATAATAATAGCAACATATGCATCATGGATCCAAACCCGATAAATGCTCAAATTTAATGTAATTCTTATCCAAAAAAAAGATACGATCTCGCAAAGAATTTAATTAATAAAGATTATCAGAGTTTCAACTATAACTAAAATCTGACCTAAAAGACTTGACAATAGGCTTAATACCTGCTTTGTCTTTCTAGTAATTGGCTGATGATCAATTGCTTTTCTATGATAATATTTGAGTTATTTAAAGGCTTGTACGAGATAACACCTTTGAGGTGTAAAGAACTTGATTTTTGAGAGTTAAGATCGATGTAAGAGTTTAGGAGCTAGCTTTTGTAGTTTCTCCTAAGCTATCCAAGTATCGTCAAAAGGAGCATGCCTTTCCACCTATTCAGAAATTAGTGCTCCACATCTTTCTCAAGTATTGCTTCATTTAAAGTGATACTTTTAACATCTAAGTAGACAAGCAGAAGTGGAATGATGAAATTTGTGGAAGTAGTAACCATATTAGAAATCTCTCTTATAAAAGAATTAATAGGTGATTTTAGAGTTTCAAATCTTTCTCCATAAGCCAATATAAAAGTCAGAACAAGAATGAATGTCAAAATGCGACGATGTTCGAGCATGTAGAACTCCATAAAGCTATTGCAGTTGCAGTGATTAGAAATGAATGATTGATTAAGCGTTAAATGCAAACATGATCTACTTGGCATTGGATCGGAGGAGCTAGCTTTCATAGTTTCTCCTAAGCTATCCAAGTATCATCAAAAGGAGCATGCCTTTCAACCTATTCAGAAATCAGTGCTCCACATCTTTCTCAAGTATTACTTCATTTAAAGTGATACTTTGAACATCTAAGTAGACAAGCAGAAGTGGAATGATTAGATTTGTGGAAGTATTAACCTTATTAAAAATCTCTCTTATAAAAGAATTAATAGGTGATTTTAGAGTTTCATAACTTTCTCAATAAACCAATATAGTAGTCGAATGTCAAAATGCGACGATCTTCGTGCATTAGAACTCCATAAAGCTATCTCTGAGGTTGCTGTGATTAGAAAGCATTAAATGCAAACGTGATCTAGTTGGCATTGGATCGGAGAGTCAGCAATCAACAATAAGTTGGAGCTCAATTAGATGAGAAATCAATAAATTTTGTGCAGTTTTGTATGTTTCTTCTACTTTGGAAGGAATATGTTGAAAAGTTGTAGGGTGTGAAGATAAAATGATGAGATATATGGTGCAGCCCCATAAGCCATATTGCATGTGTATTATTGGAAATTACCTCATCTACAAACAAGGCACACCACATAAGTAGGTATCTTGAGAGGTGAGTGGATCGCTTGAGCAAGTTGCATGCAGGTTTTGCATGTTGTAGTAATGGTATAGGTGCAGGCATAGCTTTAAGATTTGTTGTGTAGAAATGTTTGTAATTGAGTGTACTAGGCCTTAAAAAAAGGATTTAACAGCATTGTGGTGTGCTTATAAGGGTCATATGCAACAATCAATACATGGGACTTTATGAGTGACAATTGGAGTTGTGTGGATTGGACACGCATGATGCGTGTGAGCTATGCATGCAATGCAATGCAAAATAGTAGATATGCATGAGTGGTTTGCGCATGACTCATGCAAGATGGGAGGTACTATATGAGTAAGAAATAAGGTGTAGCTCATCTTAACCTAGTGGTTAAGAGCTTTAGTTTCAACTGTAGATGTCATGGATTTGAGGTTTTGCATTGGCAACACACAGGCTAATTAAAAAAGCTAGAAGATAGGGTTGAATTTGCAAAGGTTGAAGTGTATGGGATTCAAGCTAGGCTTGGATTCAGTAAGATAGAGTTTAGGGATTCGGTAGGATTAGGTTTATGTTATATCAAAATTTGAGGAAGGGCTGCATGTACATATACAAATTGCATCCAGAGGGAGTTTAATTGGCCTCAAATAATTTCACTTACATTCACTGATCAATAATAATAATTTACATCATGGATCCCTATTAATTAAAATAGGTTTATAAGGATAATACCCCATTTTAAAATGCAAATCTATTCCTTTCCAACTCAAACAAACATTTAGATTTAACCTATTGTTATCTAAAAGAAAATAAACATACCGTAAGAATTCAATTAAAAAGCTATTGGAAATTCAATTATAATGAAAAATATGCGTAAAAAAACTTGGAAATGAACCTTGTCAAAGATTTTTAGTACTTGACCTATTGTCACTAAGGTTTGTGTTAGCTTATTTGACCTGCTTGAAGGCCTATGCTGTATCATATTTAAATGTATTTGTTTTGTTTTGTTTGTTAAATAGAATAACAAAAAAGTGAAAATAGAGTTAAAAGTTGCTTGAGGGTGCTGGATTGATGATTGGTATGTTGGTGTCAAATCATATAAAATGCCAAGTGTGATCACAACAAATATAATATGGAGTCCCTATTTTTTTTTTTGGTCAATTGATGGTTGAAGGAAAAAGTAGGCGAAATTTGAAACAAAACAAAAATAGGATGCCTAGCATGAGTTGTATCCTTTCTAATTTTTTAATTTAATCAACCTAAAAAAAAATTAAACTTAAAGAATTATATCTTTGGGATTTTACCTTGGAAATAATGGCAACAAATAAAAGAAAATAATAGAAACTTTGGACTTCTGCATTATATTGCCAATCTTAGTAAGCTGTATTTAGGGCATGTATCAGATAACCTTGTCGAATTTTCAACTGTAGATGGCATGTGTTTTGTAATCGTTTTTTTATGCCCCTTAATGATGAGGGCGATGTTTGTGTAATGCCATTCATTACCTTTTTTTTTTTTTTGGGAAAAGTGAAACCATATCCTAACCTGTGATAGCAACCCCTAATTCTAGTTTTGTTTTTGGATCTGTAGCAATAATTGCCATATTGACATTCAGTGAAGGCTCCTATGGAAATAAATAAAACTTTATCGAAGTACTGTTATTCTTTTGCTTTTTCTTTGCTTTTGTTACTTAGTAAAGGCTAAAAAAAATTTATGAGCTTACATGGCTTAATGATATATGCATACAACCTTTGTGGTACTTCTCCAAGTAATGTAATAGATTATGGGGTCAACTTATTTGATTGTTGGAATGCAGCTAGCTGCATATTAGAAAGTATCATGTTAAGAAATAATATTTCTGTTTTGTCAGGATCGCATTATTGCCAGACTTCAGCAGCCTTATTCTTTAGATTGCATTCCAGTGGAAGCTGAATATCAGGTGTGATGCTTAAATTTTCTATTTTAATTGGTGGCAAAATGTGCTTTGATATCTTTCAGATGTTTGCATACTTAAATACTGCAAATTCTTGGTCAAAATTATTTACTTTTAGAATTAAGCTTGTCACTTTATTTTATTTTATTTTATTCTTATTATTTTATTATTATTTTTTTTTGTTTGCATCTCTCTTGGTTATGACATATTTGAGAGAGATGTCTTCACTGGTTTTAAAACTGACTTGAAGATTGAAAACCGGGCACCAATATTTTAGGAATCACAATATTCCCATTTAATTGCTTGGCATAAGAGCTCATGCGTTTAGTACATCTTGCGAACTGAAATTTTATGAGAATCTGCATGATAATGGGATGTTTGTGAATGGATGTTAAAGAAGGTTGAAAATCAAATTAAAGGCATATGTTAACATTAGAAATACACCTGAATTAATTGTTTTCTCCTTTTGAATTTTTTTTTCTTTGTTGGAACCAATGATACCATTTGAGTAAAACTCATTGGTGCGTTTGAATCAAACAATTTACAGAAAGAGGATATTAAAGATCCAAATATCGGAAGATTTTTTAGAGCTAACAAACTAACAAGTGACCTGCATTCATAGACATGTCGGCTCTTTTATTACCATTGAAAATTAGTGGCAATCATTGTCATTTAGTATGATGAAGAGGAAATTCAAATCTTTCTCGTTAAAATGAGCATATTAACAGATTAAGCACTTTCTGTTTTATTTATTTATTATGCAACTTATATTTAGTACTGTAAACATACCTATGATGATTTTTCCTATGAGAAATGACTAATGTTCACTGAATTTCTGATTTTCCTATTTCAGTGTGGATGCTGAAATAGGTTGGCTGGATGCTGAAATTGGTCAGGATGCTTGGTTGAATCACAATGACATTTATGCTGAATAATAAAATATAACTAATAGTAGAAGATTTTATTCAGCACCTAGTGTTCACTGAAATTCTGATTTTCCATAAACGTCATTGTGGTCCCACAGCGTGTTTCGTCTACGTTGTCGCTATCACTAGGATCCTGCCCATCACTGTTCTAGTCTTTGTTTTCACTGCGATCCACACAATGCCTTTTGTTCACACTGTCCATGTCATTACAATCCTGCATGTCCTTGTTCTTGTCATCATGATTTTGCGAGTTTATTTACTACCAATGAAGCACAAATAAAGCATTCCTTGAATTATTTTACAACAAACCGAACAACTTGAAAAGAAAATGCAATGCGTTCAAATCAGAATATATTTGAAATCTCAATGGATTTTTAATGTCAAATAGGCCCTAAAAGGATATGTAACCTCAGCTTTACACCAAAGTTCATCTCTTATATGAATATTCAAGGTTAATAGGTGGATCTTGGGGATGGTGTTTTCTGCTTTTGGTGATGTTTGTTTGCACAATTCGATGGACTTAAGCTATTGTAGTGTCCTAATTCCACAGTTTTTATTTCTAAATTTAGTACATGTAATGGGTTCATTTATCTCCAAAATTGATGGTTTTTATTAATTTAAAATTTTCATCAGTGCTGTTCTCTTATCTGTCTATCCTGTTGATAACCTCAACCTTTGCTCTTATCCGTCTATCCTGTTGATAACCTCAACCTTTGGCTTCCTTAATTACTGTTGCGTTAGATGCCTAGCATCCCAAGTTGAAATTTTAGTTTTTAAAATATTGCCATTTTTACCACAAGCCTGGATTTGAAAGTTTAAAGGTTGATGTTAGCATTTATCGTTAGGTGTAACTGGTACTTCAAACCAGAATATTTCTCCTTACAGCCTTTAGTTGCAACCTATCTAAATTTCCTACAATATGCACTGACGGAGTGAGGGCCATAGTAGGCAAAGCACTTAGTACAATGCTGCCTGGATGCTGAATAAAATTTTCTGCTATTAGTTATATGAATATCCAAGGTTAATAGGTGGATCTTGGGGATGGTGTTTTCTGCTTATGGTGATGTTTGTTTGTACAATTCGATGGACTTAAGCTATTATAGTGTCCTAATTTCACAGTTTTTATTTCTCAAATTAGTACATGTAATGGGTTCATTTATGTCCAAAATTGATGGTTTTTATTAATTTAAAATTTTCATCATTGCTGTTTGTTGACCTCAATTTTCGTGAGGTCTAGTATTCCTCGTAGGAGCTGCTGTTGATAACCTCAACCTTTGGCTTCCTTAATTACTGTTGCGTTGGATGCCAAGCATCCCAAGTTGAAATTTCAGTTTTTAAAATATTGCCATTTTTACCTCAAGCCTGGATTTGAAAGTTAAAAGGTTGATGTTAGAATTTATCGTTAGGTGTAATTGGTACTTCAAACCAGAATATTTCTGCTTACAGCCTTTAGCTGCAACCTATCTAAATGTCCTATAATATGCACTGACGGAGTGAGGGCCGTAGTAGGCAAAGCACTTAGTACAATGCTGAATAAAATTTTCTGCTATTTGTTATATGATCTTTACAGAAATACTATCCATTCACTATTTTTTATTGAGAAACTGGCATTTTGAGGTTTGTTGGCCCATTGACATGCCCTACCATTTTTATTGAGAAACTGCAGTTTGGGGTTTGGTTGGCTCCTTGACAGATCCTATGTTCTGTCATGTTAGCATATGAACTATTTAGTTCATCAACCTCTTCAAATAATAATTTTGTAAATGATATCCTGATATGAGATGGAAGGTGGTGATAGAGGGGCGTGCAGCCATTAGTAATTTGCCAGCTATGACTACAGAATACAATAATTTTTTATAAAGAGTCATTCACCCAAAGATTGGGAGGATGAGGACATGCTAGAGTGGGGCTTAGCCATGGTAGAGTAATGACAGGCCATGTCTAAACATGTAAGAAATAGATTAATGAACAGAAGGGATAACACCATGAATTATAAGGCGTGAATTATGAATGAAAGATCATGTGGGAGCATAACGGTTTACTATGAGTGGGTCTTGGTCATCATGGAGTAATTGATGGTGGCCAAGCTTTAGACATTTAGGTAATGGATTGGTGGAGAGGGCAGATAACAACATTATTAACTATGATAAATGACAGGAAAATCATGAAATGAAAATTGCATATTTCATGCATGACTAACTATAAAATATAAATTTTCATTCTTGGGAAGCTCGCCAAAGTTCTCATTCAAGAGACAGCCACCTAGTCCTGCCTTTTAAGAAAATTTTAAAGTCCAAGCTAACCCTAATACAAGGCTACCACACCTTTATAACCACCCATTGGTAACTACATGGATAAAGCAAATAAAAAAAATTAATTTCTGCCCTGAATTCGAAATTCGAAATGCTTCATTTAAGGCTTCATTTGTGCGATCCTTATTAATTTTAAGTCGTGGTCTTTTCTTGTTTTGAATTTAAAACTTTCTTTTCTTCTTCAGAAGGCACAAATTTAGGAAAGGCGCGAGATAAAATGGTGCTTGATTGAAATTCTTATATCATTTTTGTATAGGAGCGTCACTTTAAGAGAGAGGGGAGGCGCCACCTTTTTGGGGAGGAGATGCTGAAATATTAATATTCTCTTGCAAGGCTGTCTTGCTAATGACATCAAATCTTGGTGCTTTGCATTTAAATGTACTATGACTCATTCATAGTCCAAGCGGTTAGAATGCATTTACAACCTCTTCATATCTTACAAGATCATAAAATAAAGAAAAATGACTATTTTTCCCCTTCATTGGGATGATGACTTGGAACATCAGATCTTTGTTTTTCTGTCAATTGTGGTGACTTTAAAACTTGCACCTTTTTTCTGTATCATATTCATGCCTTTAATAATATTTAGATGTTGGTTAAATTTACATGCCGAGTTATTTGAAAGATCAAAATTACTATTGATCCTTCTAGACGTAATTACATTGTGAAGTAATATAACTTCAAGCCAAACACACTGAATTTGATTTGTAACTTTGTTATCTTAATAAATTTGAACCAAATAGACCTTATTATTTTTCTTAAGTATATGCTATCTAATGCAGACCTTTTGCGTTTGAAGTTGGCTCACAATTCTGTTTATTTTTATTACAATGAGTTAACAATGATTCCACACCATGTTGTATTAGTCAGCACTGTGGGTTATGTTTAATGGCTTCTTCAGACTCACTTCAACTTCAAAATACTTGTCATTTCTTACTTTCATCTAAATTAAAAAACTCTAAGCCTTTTCTTATGTTTTTATTTAGAAACAATTTTCAGAACTGCTGCTGAAGGCAGCAAGCGACTATGGAGCTTTAACCGCATCAGTTGCTGATTTCCAATGGAGCCAGAATTTTAGGGAATCACCATCAATATGGGGGGTAGGTTGAAAAGAACATCTCTGACGCTAAATGAGTATTTTTTGGGTTTATGCACTTCCTTTCATGTTGTAAAAATCAATAAAGAGTCATAGATAATAAAAGTAAATGAAATATACAGAACACAAGCATGCCAACTTTGGACCAATGATACAAAATACTAGTAATCAGTTGCTCTCCTGCTCGCTACCATAGCATCCTCATTTACTTCTTATCTTGTTCTGCTATCACTGCCCTTTTAAAGTTGGAAACATACTCACTACCATAGCGTCCTCATTTACTTATCCTGTTCTGCTATCACTGCCCTTTTAAAGTTGGAAAGATTCAGTTTTTTGTGAAAATTCTTTGCAATCTCTGAAAATCTGATGCATTATTGTCACAATTGTTCAATTTATAGAATCGATATGGCCAAGTTGATTTAACTCTAAAATATTTATGTTCTTTATACCAAGTCTAATGAAACAAATTTTTAACTTGGAAAAGCGATATATATATATATA
>NW_018165768.1:83943-96229 GCF_001263595.1 Phalaenopsis equestris | reverse complement strand
TATATATCTATATATATATATAGATATATATAATATAGATATATATATATTCATCAAATTCTACTTGTAAAGCCAGAAACTTAAGTTTTGCTAATGTATTTGAAGGAAATGCTTCGACCAATCCCAGTAGCTTTGGCATCATGCACTCGTTACTTTGAGGCAATGTCTGCAATGAGAGAGTCCTTTGCTACCTTGCAAAATTACCGAGTGGGACCTCCATCAACTCCAGTGACCCCGAGCAACTCATCAGTTGATGAATCCAAGTACTTCGCTTCCTGACATAATTATGTTTATTTTTTCCTTTGCCATTCTAAAAGTGTGAGCTAGATTTTTGTACCCTTCGAGTTATCTAATTGTTTCGATTAAGATTCAATTAGTTATTCTTGTACACGATATGGTTGCAGGCTTAGGACATTTTATGAATGATTGTTGATTTATGCAGACTATTGTATATTTACTTCAGTTTATAGTTGTAAATCTTTCTAAGAGTTATGATTAAAGGGCGTTAAAATGTTCTGATTCATCACATAAAACCTATGGAAGAAAAAAAATCACTTAATATTTTTAACATAATTATATTTTTTTTTACCTTTTTGTTCAAAGCGATGGTAATATAGATGAGGATGTTAATAGTAGAATTCAAGTTGGTTGGTTAAAGTGGAGGAATGCTTCTGGCCTTTTGTGTGATAGACAAGTACTCTTTAGAGTGAAAGGAAAATTTTATAAGATAGTGGTGACCTGCATATTCTTTAGACTGAAATGAAAATTTTATAAGATAATGGTGACCTGCAATGCTCTTTGGTGCTGAATGTTGGCCTTTAAAAGAGAAGCATAATACTAAGTTAAGTGTTGCCGAGATGAGAATGATTAGGTGGATGAGTGGCTTTACACTTAGAGACAATGCGAAATGAATAGCTTCGTGATAGGGTTGTTGTAGCTCTAGTGATGGATAAAATTAGAGAGAGTTGTTTTAGATGATTTGGTCACATTAAACGTTGACCATCTGATGATCCAATTAGGAGAGTAGATGTTTTAAATTTGACTTATATTAAGAAAGACAAAGGTAGACATAGGAAGATCTTAATTTATTAGAACTAAATGAAAATATGACACTAAATAGGACTCAATGAAGAAAAAGGATTCATGTAGCCGACCTCACGTAGTGGAGGCTTTTTTGTTGTTGTTGTTGTATTTTTTTTAATTACTTTTTTTACTTTGAGATTAAATTTAATGCTTTGATATTACTTATATGGTTTTTTTTACTTTTTTTACTTGAGATTAAATTTAATGCTTTGATATTACTTATATAATATGAGAGCTCTTTATGTTATCTGCGCTCTTCGGTTAAGAGTTTTTCAGCATTAGATAGTACTGATGGAAAGCTCATTTTAAACAAAATGTTTGAAGGGCATCTTACTGTGAACATTTATAATTAAAAACATAAAATTAGATGCGATATAGCAATGTTCAAACGTTTTTCAAACTAAAAATTTAAATCATTGTAGCGGCAAAAAATCACTTAGAAAAGTTTCAGTTATTTAAAATTGCCTAATACTGACGTTCTCATACGCCTAAACAAAATTAAGATAACACACAGGGAATCATACATGCGGCAGCAGTTTAGCCGTGCTACTCTTTCATGTATCAAAGATTAGGACCAACATAGCTGTTGACAAAATGAGTTTCGAATTGTTAAGCTCCCATGGTCTATTATGTTTATCCATGAGTTCTGTTGGATAATAGAGTTATTGTTAGGATTTAGAACAGTAAACCAAGAAATAAAATTATTATTAGGATTTTGCTGGGTAATATGGTCTGAAATTTCTCATCATGGTATATAGCAGAAGCAGCAATCAAAACACAATTATTTGTTTGTAATAACAAACACACAGGCAAGCAAACACAAGGCGAAGAGTTAAGAAAAGGCATGAATATGCTTTTAAACTTTCTTATGTACGACAAGGCAATTCCCACAACTCCAGTATGGAGCAGTTCTGTAGGCATTACAGTAAATCTCATTTAAGTTCACATGAGCGTCTTTAATGCAAAGTAGAAGACGACAAAAAAATATACATTCATGCTTTACTAGCTATGCAAGAGCCACAGTTACACTTTGAGTCGAAGATGATTGAAGATGGAGCAGCGTATCTTCTCTCCTTTTATTTGATACTTTAATCAATTTTCCCATCGAATTTTCGGCAAAGAAAAAAAAGCTATATCCCTATTAAGCTAAGTTATGCTTGGCGCCGTTCAGTTGGCATGCCGATATTTTTGAAAATACATTATTTTAAATCTACTTCAAACCAAACAAAAAAATATAGTCATACATTGATTTTACAGTGAACCAAAAAATTCTAAAATATTTCAAATACATTGTAATCATAGTACTATGTAAACATGTTACATTGCATTTCATTTTTAGCAAATCAAATTGCCCTTTAATAAATGATTTTGTTGTATCACACACATATACATGAACTTGTTTGTTCAATTTTAATATGTAGGCGTTACATTTGTAAATGAGGAAAATTTCATTGGTTTACATTAATTTTTTCCTGAAAAACAAGCAAGAGGAACAAACCTTAGAGAAAGAACATCTTCATCCGAGAGGCTAAATGGCGTGGCATGCCAGCTAACCTTCATATCCTAACATTGATTTGCATGTTTGTGCATACGTATGAAATGCAAAAGAAAGGTGCAAATAGAAAGACAATACACCTCATTGTACTTTGTTATGAAATTTGAAATTTCATAACTATCATTTGACTTAGATGGAGTGCAAGAAGGAACCTCTTCGTCCCAGTGAGCTGCAACAGCTCCAAAGGTAGGCTTATCCACATTAGGTCTGTCATAAATCTTTTCTGTTTTGTCACTATCTTCATGCGTGCTACCTTCAATCCTAATGTACTCTCAGGGAGATCTGAAATTGGATAAACAAACTGTGCTTGAAGCAACCAGATACTAAAAATCTTTGCCTTAGGTGGACATATAGTTCTTGGTCTTCGCATGCTGTCTACCAAGTTTATTGGAGTAGGATAGGGAGAATCACCAATATGCAGTGTCTGATTTTCAATAGGGGGCATATCCAATGCGGCAAATTCGAACTCTCTTTCGGCCTTCAGCTGCTTGCTCTCTTTAAACAGCAAGCCTAACGTGATTTATCATCATGATCATCAAATTGGATTAAAACTTAATGATTTCATTTCTCAAACATTGATAGGTATGAAATTGTAACTGATTGATATTACATATCTTAATGTATATATTTCTAAAATAGTTGCAAGTTACACCTTTTGGATTTCTCTTCTGAGACAGTTGAGGTTTCAGAAACTTTTGAAGGAGGATGAGAATTGTCATCACATTGTTGATCACGATAGATCCATCAGAAGCTATATAGAGTTGATTTGATGCTTCACAGAATTCAACATGATTGTCAAGAATAGCACAAGTCTTGCGGAGATTGACCTCTTTAAAATGTATAACAAATATTTTATCAAGAATAAAGTCACTTACTATCAAACAAAAACTTGTGGTCACTGTTGTCAAGATGTGTAATGCTACAACTTGATTGATCAATGTAAGCATAATGTAGATGATATAACATTGAAACAAGCACATGAACTTACATTCAAATGTCAACACAAAGTGATCAATGTGTGAGACTATAAGACAAAATAAGTGAATGAATGTTGAGCACAATATAAAGATTAACTCAGATTCACAATTATTGATCATACAATTACTATAAATCAAATGTACACAAGTCTCAATGATATATGTTGATACAAAAGTATATGTTGTATATGAGAATAATTAAACTATTGAGCACTACTAATAGATATACTTGCTTACAATGGCATATTAGCATTGAGCACAAGATCGGCACAAAAAAAATAATAGAAGCAAGATAATTAAATATGAAATGAAAGTAGATCTAAGAAAATAGCAATTGATGAGTTTTACAAGGTTTGCAATCCACCCAATCAACATTCATGCCTAAACGCCCCTTAGGAATCTTCAAACTTTCTGTCATTGTGGTGGGTAAGCCTTCTCCTTAATGACGAGAAAATATTGCATCAGGACTCTGCACTACGTGCGGAGTCCAATGAAATCACGTCACGTGGTGGTGATAAAAAAAAATCCGTCAGGCAACACAAAAAAAAATTCCTCCTGTGTTATTCAAGTGTTATTGTGTGTTATTTAGGTGTTATTGTGTGTTATTCAAGTGTTATTGATGTGTTATTGTGTTATTATAATACCGGGAATATTCTCAGAACACAATAACACCTGAATAACATACAATAACACCTGAATATACGAGGGGAATATTCCCTTATGTTACCGGGCCGATTTTTTTTTCTGTCAGCTCCACGTAACATAATTTCATTGGACACCGCACGTAACTCTACATGCAGAGTCCTGATGCAATATTTTTTCCTTAATAACATAAAAGCCTACCAACATCATATTTTCTTATACTAGATAAGCACAACATCCACGTCTATCTTTATGTGCTAGACAAACTGAAAATCAAGATTCAAATGATTTAACCTTCCAAGACTTTGATGGTGAATCACAACTTGCACAATAAACAAAAAAGATTCCCTCTACACTATTTACAAGACAAATAAAAATAGTCTACAAGACACTATAACTTTAATTGGCCAAATAAATTTTGTTCACATCCTTGAATTTGTAAACTAATTTCAATCTATTTACATCTAAGAATTTATAACATACATGTTAGACTAGTAAATTATTTTTCCTTTTTTAAAGTGTTGAAGTCATCAACTTAAATTTATGTGCAAGTAGAAAATGCTCCAAGTGAGCCTATCAAACATGATCATAACCTTCATGGTTACTAAGTTGAACTATCTATAAACAAATTAATAAATTATCAGAAGACATCAGTATCAAATCAATAATGGTTTAACACATGGGATACTTAGGCTCATATGATCAACAAGGAATCTCATTAATAAAGCTAAACTCTACTAGCAAACTAATTGCAAAATAAACCAACATAACATTGAGTAATATTTCTATCAGAAAAGTTATTCATGATAACTTCACTAATCCATCTTGATGTTCTTTTTGCTGATGCATTTAAGTTACATTCAGTGCAACTTTTTATATTTTGATTCATATGTTTGCTATTATAATCACACACTATGAGAAAATTTGAAACTTTTAAGTTACATTTTGTTGGAATGAATTTTGGAGCAATTTACTATGTATTTTGAATTAAAATAAAAGGCCAATCTTTCAGAAGTGTTATTGGCTATACCACCAATGTGGAATTCACTATTTGTGTTTTTAGCGAATTTTATATCACCAAACTTGGGATATCTTCGAATAAAACTCACATATCCCGCCCGTCGTTGGACTTTTTCCCAGTCACCCACCACCATTGATCCTAACCACTCCCTATCGTCACACCCACCACTATCACGCCACCCACCACCATTGATGCTGTTATTGCCTATCATAATGCCTAACGCTATCATTGCCACCCACCACCATTGATGCTATCATTGTCATTGCCCAACATCATCTTGTCAACCAACGCCACAACTCGTCACCACTATTTGTTGCCATCGCCACCATGGATAGACGTCATTGACCACCATAAACGCAGCCACCAACCACCATATCCAGCAGCCATCACCACTAGCTGCCATAGGCCGCCACTTACGGTCGCTATTCGCCACCGATTGCTTTTGTTGCCAATCTCAGCTCACCACCAAACCCGTTGTCTACCACTGTTGTCGGTTGTCGTCCTATTTTAAATATTGGCCTTCTTTACTTGGTAAGCAACCAAACACATGAAATAAAACTCCCATATTTTTTTTGCAAGCAATCAAACACTAGCAAAATATTTCAAATACATAATTTTGCTTTACATTATATTGCCATACTTTCTAATTCTAAATACTTGCAATAAAATGGTTCCTAAATTTATAAACATTTAAACTATGCATTTATAAAACATAAATTCACTGATCATGACAAATTTTCAATGTTGTCTGGCAAATAGATTGCTAAAACAAAAAATCGCTGACAGTTAAAGGTTACAATACAACTCATACATCCCAGTGATGTAGAATATCAATACGATGTATGCCACTCGCCTCTTGCCATTATTCTTAGAGAACACAAACGTCACCATAAAATTTGTTATGAAATGATAAGACTATGTTTTTCTATTTAAAGTAAATAAAATTGTATTATTGAAGTTTTAAGAAACTTAGAGTTTCATGTAGGAAGAAAAGAATGAGACTTTATGAAAAATCATCAAAACTAATATGAATTTATAAAGTGAAGAAAGGTAAAACATTTTAACTTTAAGAAGAGGATAGTGAAGTTCAAAATTATTAAAGGTTATCCAGATATAGTAATCCTCACTTGAAAAAGAAAAGAAAAAAAAAAGATTGAAAATATCCTGAATATAAAAAAATAAAAAGAAAACAAAAAGAAAATAAAAAAATAATTTGAGGAGAGGCTTGAGGAGATGCATAATAAAAAATTAATTTCACTTGAATCAATTTGAGAAAAAGACTATTATATTTTCTAAACTTGTATTTGAATATTAGCACCCTTAATAGTAAAGTTTTCATGAAATTCTTTTTCATATGGATATTCTAAGTATCCTTAATATAAAAAATTACAGTTCTTCTTAAAATGAATGGAGACTTAGAAATCTTAGATTTGATTACTAAGTATTCTTATACTTATAGTTTTAATCTAAGTTATTAAAATTTTTTCTTAAATTATACTATTTAATTTATTAAACTAAAGTATAGAAGTTTATAAGTTAATTTTTATGTTAAGTCATATTTTTATGTAGCAAAAGAGTCACTTGAGGACGACACGCCTAAAAATTACCCACTTTTTCATATAAATTTTATGCTCAATTTTAATGATTTTAATGATATTACACTTTAAAGGAATGTATTTTGCATATTTTTGGTTTCAGGTATAAGAAATGGACTTTTGGAGAACATGAAACAAAAATGGTGTAATTTGGAGTAAAAACGAGCAAGAAAGAAAATTCTGACTTGGCACATTTCAATGTGTCTTTCTATGCTTAATCCACTTTACATTTATCACATCTTTTTGAATAAAATTACACTTTAAGGAAAGTTTGTTTTCATGCTTATTTTGTAAGGTGTATCTATTAGGAGCGAAACACAACTAAAACGGGGCAAAACAGAGCTGAAACATAACTAAACGGAGCAAAACATTGGAGTTGCTGCAAGGTGGCTCCTGAGGTGCCAAAAATGGCGCCAAAGGCGCCAAAATCCAGATAACAGGCATTAGAGGTGCTAAAATCCAGAGAACTGGTGTTTGAGGTGCTAGAACTGGCTCCATCAGCGCCAGAGACGATATAAAATGGATTAAGACAGTTCAGGATGAATTTTGAGCAGATTTTGAAGGCTCCAAATGATTCAAATGCCCTTTGGGGTGATTCAATGCTTTTAGACACTTTGGAAAGCTCTTTAATGAAGGGATATGTCTTTTGAATGAATGGAAGGATGAAGGAACTTGCCTCTAGGTGTTAAGAGGTGTGACTTTTGGAGAGAAAATTTAAGGGAATTTTGAATTCCTTTTGAAAGGACACTACCCCTAATTAAAAAGGAGAGGAGTCTAGAGCATGAGCGATCGTGAGAGGAATGCTTTGGAGAAGAGAGGATTTTCTTCTAGGGTTGTAAGGGGAGAAGGAAAGTGAGAGATTTCTTCTTCATTACATTTCTAGGAGAGAATTGAATGTGATTGTAAAGAGAGAAAAGTGCTTAAAGGGAACTTCTAAGGATTTTCTTGGGAAGGAGTGTGAGATAAGTTATATTCTTTTCTTTTTTTATTTTGTAAACTTATTTTTTATATATGAAATGTGTGTTTTGTCATATTCTTCTCATGAATTCTGAGTAGTCTTCTTTATCCTTCTCTCTATAATGAGATTTAGTTTTGTGATGAATTTATTTTGTTATGAAAGATTTTTAATGTCGATAAATTGTGATGATTCAAACTCTGATCTTCTTCTACTTTTCAAATTGGCCAATTAAAAGGTTAAAATTTGTTGACAAATATAATATCCAAAAGGGCTATGCTTTTTTCAACAAGGTAAGTGTCACATTCAATTTCATTATCCAAAAGGGCTATGTTTTTTTCAACAAGGTAAGTGTCACATTCAATTTCATGAGTGAGAATGTAAACCATGGGATTGAGTGCAAATAAATAGGAAAATATACTTTGTTGGACTCACAATTGGAGATTTTAAGGTGACATATTAAAATCCTCAATTCAGTCCAGTTGATTGGAAACTAATGCGAGATTGTTAGCCCTCAGGCGAGGGAGAAGTGAGAGCTTTGGAGTAAGAGCTGGTGTCCTCCCAACTTAACCACGGAATTAGAGACTAAACTCTGGATTAGTTATTATTGTTTATGTACTTGACAGAGGGTAAAGAATAAGGTTGCTCCTATTTAACACAATACAATTATATATATAATTTTAAATGATTTTAATTACTTCTCTAACCATATACTCATTGTAAAGAGGAAGGATGCTCTCTTAAATTTGAACTCTTTGTCACAAAATATTGTCTAGTCTTAGTAAATTTAACTTTGAAGTTTAGATATTAGTTTAGTAAACTTAGTTCTTTTAGTTATATTTCTATTAGCATTCATTAAACTCATTTTAACTTGTCTTTCTTTCTTTAATTTTTATAGATTGAATATTGTGATTTATGCTATTAAAATAAGAATTTCCATCTTCCAAACTAATATTTGATGTTAGTAGACTATAATTAGCCTAAAGGATTTCTTACTGCGCTTCTCTGTGGAATTGATACTGGGGTTTTTAAAGATAGCCCTATATTACTTGAAGTAATATGTGCACTTGCTAAGAATTCCTAATGTGTGTACTATTTTATATATTTCATATAACATTTTGATTTTGCACATTAAATACTTAATATAAATTGGGTCAAGATTTTGGCCAATATTTTTGGAAGCTAAGCTACTACATAAGTTTGGCACGGGTCAAGTTTTTGACAATGTTACCGGGATTTAAATTGACATAAAACACACAGAAAAACAACACATACCAGGGGCGCATCACTTGACCAATAAGCAAGCAAGAGTAAAAGGAATTGAATTTATGACAATGTCATATTGATTATGAATGCACTCATCATTAACTAAAATTTCATTAATAAAGTCAGATTTATGTCAAATTTTAACTTTTTGGTAAATATATTCAATATTATCATCTCCCTTAGATAACCAAAAATATTTAAATCTTGTTTAACTCATTTTAAATTCACAAATAGTAACATTATAAATTGTTTTTTTAAATCTGGAAGCTTATGCATGAAGATTATTAGAAAGTGGAAAGTCAAGTTGAGTCAAAACTGTACTATGATTATCCTTAAGATCATAAATATGATTAGATAAAATAGTAAAAGAATTTCATTGTTATCCTTTAAGGATAATTGTAACATTTCAAAGCTTATTGCAACAATACAAATTGGATCCCTTTCAACCAATTTATTCCAAGCCATAGCAGAAATATGTAAGAAATTAGGGCAAAGAACCCAAAAGTTCTTTTACATAAATATACAATGTAAATTAACTAAATTATAAAAAAAATTTGAAATATGATGATGATACAAATAATATGCATTTAAAACTTTGAAAAATGAATCATTAAAATAATTAATCCAATTAGAATTACAAAGAACTCCCTCAAAAGACATCTTATAGGATTGTTTAATTGATTTTTAAACCAACTATTGGAACACCATATTTTGAAGCTTAATGAAACCAGACATAGAGATAGAACTATTGAAATCAGAAAGTTTACTAGGTAAAGAAGGTAAATCCCCCACCTTTCATTGATCTGACACATATAATTAAAATCACCAATCAAAAGAAAAGGAGAAGATATATTTTCAACAATAAATATAGTAGAATTCTAAACAGTTTTCCTATTAAAAACATTGTTATCAACATAAGTAATGGCCACAAAGAAATTAATGGAGGTAGAAAAGGTGATTTGCCCATGATTAAACTGAGAATTAATATTGATAGCTTAAAAATGTAAAATGCCTTTATTATATTTTATCCAAATTCTATCGTTATCGCAAAACTAAAATTATCCACACTTCCTTCATTAGAAAAAAAGTTAAATTAATTTAAAGCAATATTATAAGAAATAGTACAAAAACATTTAGTTCCTAAAAGACATAAAATAACAAATATATGCTCTTTCAAATGATTTATGGAATAAATAATTCAAGAATCTTTATCACACCATCTAACATTTCAAGAAATTAACTTAGGAAGATTCATTAAGAAAAAATAAAACAAAGAAAATAATAAAATAAAGAAAGCTAAGAAATAAATCATTTAGATTTTCCTTTCTTAACTCTTGATCAAAGGGGAAAAGAAATATTTCTTGTATTATTTACATTACCAACCAAGTTGTTATTAGCACAAGAAACATTACCAACATAATTAACAACAACTTTAGCTTCAACCTGAGAAGAAATAACATTAGAAGTTGAACATAATGCATAAAAGAATGATTAAAATTATTTATTATCCAAATTAATTAAAGAATTACTAATCAAAGTAGAGGAGACTTTATTAATTACCACATAAGGCAAAATAGGGATAATATCAATTGTAGATTTATTAATATTAGTAGTAATAGTAAGATAAATATTGGGATTAGGAGCTAAAGAGTTATTAGGAACAAAAGGAATATTCATATTAGTTTGAGAATCCCTAGGACCTTGAAAGGACTTACTAACATTCAAAGATTTGCTACTATTCCTTTGATTCCTAAATGAATTATTAATCATGTTAAAATTCCTTCCTCTAAACATGGGGACAACAACATTAACAAGTTGAAAGGAAAATTTAGGGCGGGTTGAAGGATTATGAACAAAAGTAGAACACACTTCATATGGAGCTGATTTCCATTTTTCATTCATAAATAATAGAAATAATAACTTTTTGATCTTTAATAAAAAATTTCAATGAAGGGAGAATCAACATTAAATTGAATAATTACGCTTGCAAAAGTCAACTGAAATCTTTACCGATTAGAGAATCAAAGGCTAAAGAGATGTCAATCTTACTGATTATTTTTGAAATTTCATTTCCTGGCAAATATAAAAGATGAAGATTACGACTCCTTAAAATCTTTTCTAATAGGCCTAAAGTTATGTATTCCGAAAATAAAAGATTTATCATTAATAAACTAAAACCTACCGGAAGTAATAATATTCATATTAAAATCATTCATACATTTAAACTTGAAATAGAATGAAACATTTCTTAAGAGAAATAAGCTCAACATGGTTGGCCATTTGACCTTCCTTTATCACCTACGCGAAGCGTTCTTGCTAGTATTTAGCTCCGCTTCAGCTTGCGAAGTCTACTAACCCCATTTATTCTCGAAATATTTTCTTGGAAACCAAAGCAAACTAATAATTAAATGGAGAAAGAAAGAAGAAGCCGGAGTTCTGCACTTTCAAGTCGTTGTTAACATGTCTGGGAGAAGAATCTCCACCTGACGATCTCCCGATTCCATGGCCGCCGCATCAACTTTCTCTCCCGCACCCGAAAGCCCTCTTACCAACCCAATTGCTGCGGCCTCTGGCCACGATGATCTTTGCCGTCTCCTCCACAATGATCAGAACCAACTGCTTCTTTCTTCTTCACAGAGGCAACTGCTGCTCGTCAAAAGTCAAGACGCGGAATCCCCCAAATCCTGCATTCATGCTGCCTGCGTAGAGAACTCCGCCGCCATCTCTTTTCTTGGCTCGTCGGATCGGATTACCGTGCAGGAACAGCCGGCGATAGCAGAGCACTCGTCCTCCGAAGCCAAGGGTGTCGTTGAAGGTGGGGAAGGGAGCACGAGCAGCGATGGGAGTGAGGAGTGCAGTACAAGTAGCGGCGGGACGAGCTTCTGGAGCAAACCCCACAAGGTCAACGACGCCCGATGGAAGGCGATCCGAGGCGTCAGATCTCGCAACGGCGACCTAGTGCTGAGCCATTTCAGGCTCCAGAAGAAACTGGGATGTGGGGATATTGGAACCGTCTACCTTGCAGAGCTCAGCGGTACGAATTGCTTCTTCGCCTTGAAGATTATGAACAAGGATGCCCTGGAGAGCCGGAAGAAGCTTCCGAGAGCGCAGACCGAGAGGGAGATTTTGGAGCGCCTTGATCACCCCTTTCTGCCCACTCTCTACACCCACTTTGAAACGGAGCAGCATTCC
>NW_018165768.1:81243-83929 GCF_001263595.1 Phalaenopsis equestris | reverse complement strand
ATTCCTGCTTGGTGATGGAGTACTGCCCAGGGGGAGACCTACATGCTCTGCGGCAGAGGCAGCCCGGGAAATGTTTCTCTGAGCAGGCAGCCAGGTAGGATCAGAACGGTCTGAATTGGTATTTGTTTATAATTTTCTCTGATAACTTGATCGCGATCATAGAATTGCATTTTTTTTTTTTTCAGTTATAGAAATTTGTTCTCAAAGGAAAGTTTCTCATTAAAATTAATAATTCGGTACCCATGAGATGGAAGAATCCTTTTTTATTATCAAACCTTTTGTTATTTGTTATTTGAATTTTTTTTTAAGGTCAATGAACATTAAAAGAACGACCTTGAGTGCCTACCTTCTGCATGTTGTTAGTTGAACAAAACGTTACCATACTAAATAAAAATCCCTTCTAAAGTGGTTCTTACATACATAGCACAATAAACTTTTGATATTTACATATCCGGCAACTTAAACTTTATTTTTACACGAAATACCTCTCGGTTAAGTTATCCTTCTCGTCTTCACTCACCATCATGTGCTCCTCTGCACATGCCGAACTCGGCACACACACTAGTCATCCCATGTGCCGGCCATTCCACATGCTGCACGCTGTCGGCCACCCTTCCCACCGGCGAAAAAAGTCATACGCCTTCTCACATGCACCAACTACCGTACCTTCCTCATGCCGCAAAAAAACCTTTCTTGTTCTCTCACACTCGCAAGCCGAAAGACCCTCTCTTCCTCTCACCGAGCCGTTCCAAGCTCCAACCAACTCCACCTCACTACCGTCTCTCTTGCCAACCCAACGATGATAAGCTGTCCCACTCCTTGTTTTCTCCACTCCGTCTCATTGTTTTTCACGCACCCCTCATCTCCCTTTTTTACAACCGAAAAAGAAAAAAAAAACTTCCCTATTAACGTTGGAATGTTTTTCCTAGTCTGGATTGTAATAATTGAAATATGGGTTATTTGAGCGATTGTTTATCTCATGGATAGTTTCAACAGAGCTAGTGTCAACCAACTGTCCAAATGAGCTTTCCTCAATGACTTGGGGTGCTTGAGGTTGACACTTCCCAAATTGATCTAATGTTCTCACAATATATGTTATTTGAGAGAAATTAAAATAGTCAGCATATCTGCTTCATGAATATTCGTCATTTCTACAGCAGATTCTTGAAATCTTTTCTAGTTTCTAATCCTCCTGAAAATTTTCTCTAGTTCTAAGTTGTAGGATTCAAGATTTGCAGCACCTGAACTAAATATTCAATTCTAAAGACTAAACTAATAAGATAAATATCAAACACGTCACACACCCAAAAATATTATTTTGAATTTTCTCTTTTAAAAGGCACACAATACCTAAAAAACACTATAAAATAACACTACAGTTTTCAAATTTAAGTCTAATAAGTTCAACTAAATTTTTTCTTAAGTTAAATTAACTGTCGTTTTCCCAGACAATGATGTCAAAAACTTGACCGCTAGTAACTCTGCGGTATACCTAGTGAGATTGAGATGAAATGTTATATTTAAAATGAGTTTTATAAATTATATCACTTAAAATTTACCACGTTTACATACTATTCATTAGGTATAAATATAAGTGCACATATCGCTCAAGTAATATAGGATGTTCTTTAAACCCAGAGTATCAAACCCACATGGAAAACCATTAATTTTAAATGACTCAGAAAAGTTCTAGCCAATTTCAAAAAATCTTAGCTTGAAAATTTAGTTGATGTAAAATGTGTTAGGGGATCCTACTAAACTACTTCTACTCTTCTAAGTTCCTAATAAACTAAATACGCTAAGCTAAATGAAGCATAAAGTTCAAGCTAATTAGAGGTTCCCTCCACTTGTAATGAAACTATTAGCTAGTGTAGTTGTAAATCAATTAGAATTTTTAAATAAACATGTGACAAATAGGAGCATATATCTTTTTTTCTCTCTTTTGAGTGCATAAAGAAGTTAAGTAAACCTAGTTTCAATTTCTTAAACCCTACATTACATTGGTTACCATTTTAGCCTGTCACCCTAGAGTCACCAAATCATGCCCTCAATTTCAGGAGCATATATCTTTTTTTCTCTCTTTCGAGTGCATAAAGAAGTTAAGTAAACCTAGTTTCAATTTCTTAAATCCTACATTACTTGGTTACCATTTTAGCTTGTCACCCTAGAGTCACCAAATCATGCACTCAATTTGGCTAACCTAGCTTTAATTTATTAATTCTAGATCAAATTGGTTAGGATTCTAGCCTGTCACCTTAGAGTTCCCAATTTACACTCATTACAATTTATCTCCCTACTTATTTGCATTAACCTAAGAACTACTTTTCCTTCACCCTATAGGTTAGTGTGGTATTCGCTAGATATTTGAAGTCATAGCTCTCCAGGACCATTATGGGTTCATAACGAATTTCAACATAAAATGACCAATTTGCAAAGTAAATTAAGTACTGATAAAATACCATCACATTCCATAAAGTAACATGATTTTACTTTAATTTAAAACCTACACCTTTATTGAGAGGTTTGATGGAGAAGTTCAAAGATAATAAGGAGAATCTACATTTGATTTTTATTGATTTAGAAAAAGCTTACGATAAGGTTCCAAGAGATATCCTTTGGAGAGTTCTTGAGAAGAAAGGTGTTGATATGACTTATATTCAAGTCATTAAAGATATGTATACTAGAG
>NW_018165768.1:43481-80466 GCF_001263595.1 Phalaenopsis equestris | reverse complement strand
CGTGATAGGGTTGGTGTAGCTCCTGTGACGGACAAAATTAGAGAAAGTCATCTTAGATGGTTTGGTCACATTAAACGTCAACCATCTGATGATTCGATTATGAGAGTAGATGTTTTAGATTCGACTTGTGTTAAGAAAGGCAGAGGTAGGCCAAGGAAGACTTGGGCTTATTGTATAAAATGATCTTAATTTACTAGAACTAAATGAAAATATGACAATAAATAGGACGCAATGGAGAAAAAGGATTCATGTAGTCAACCCCACGTAGTGGGACAAGGCTTTGTTGTTGTTGTTGTTGTTGTAAACCCTACACATTTTGCTAATCCATTACAATAGGAAAAAGAAAGGAAATTACTCAAATTGTATGAAGAAAACAACAAGACACATCATCTTATAACACATCAAATTCAAATACTATGAAATAATTTGATACAAGACAACGTAAACGCAATATACTTATTTTTTCCCCTGAGAAATGAAGAAGAACTACACCCCAAAGTGTTCTACTTGCAATTCTTACAACAATTTCTTACACCTCATACAGATTTCATTGTAAAATATATGAAAGAAAAGAAAATCTCTCACTTTCTCTTCAATTTCTTACAGTGCTCTATGCTTCCTTGACTTCACTTGCAATTCTTACAACAATTTCTTACACCTCATATAGATTTCATAGTATAATATATGAAAGAAAAGAAAATCTCTCACTTTTTCTTCAATTTCTTACAGTGCTCTATGCTTCCTTGACTTCTCTAATGTTCTCTTCTCGTTTTTGCCATCAATCGCCCATAAAAAACCTCTAAATCATGTGAAAAACTGTTGGAAAAACCGTCCAAACAGTCCTGGCGCCTAGGCGTCACTCTCTCTGTCGGCAGACTATTTTGATTTGGCGCCAGTATGCGGCGCTTAATCGTCAGAGTCTCTCGATTCTGGTGCTAAGGCGCCAAAAGGGCGCCAATTCAGAGGTCAGCTCCTTGCTCCAATTCACTCCGTTTTGCTCCATTGTGGCTCCAATTTGCTCCGTTTCACTCCAATTTGCTCTATTTTTTCACCTGTTATACCTACAACCAAAAACATGAAAATAACTTTATTTAAAGTGCAATTTTATTCAAAAACATGTGCTAAATGTAAAGGAAATTAAGCATGTTAAAAGACATTACCTATCATCCGCTCACTCATGCACGAAAAACAAAACCACCTAAACTCCCATCTGATTCTCCCCTCTCTCTATCTTTAACGCCACTGAAAATTTAACGGAGAGCTGCTGTGTCCGTAAATATGAAATTTGAAGTGCTGAATATGTAAATATCAAAGTCTTATATGTTATGCATGTAAAATTCCCTATGCAAAATGTTGAAACCATTTTCTAGCTATTTGTTTGACATTATTTATTGAAATGTACAATGTTAAGTTAGATATGAGAGGTGATGTCTAATAACTGCAAAAAAAAATCGTTATTATTATTAGGAGCTTCAAACAATGCAATCATTTCGGGTGTGAACAAAACACCTCTACAGTCTTGTTTTGTCTTTTGAGTTGAAGAAAGGATCATTTCATTCGTAACAGACTGAGAGAGCAAGAAAGGGAAACTCAGAGGAAGGAAAAAACAACATGAAGGCAGAAAACGAGGAAGAGAAGGTGAAGCGAGCAATTTTGTGCTTGAAGTGGAGAGCCTGCCTCAGTGAATCCCGAGCTTGTGGGTTTGAATAGAGAAGAATGAGACAACGCCGTAGAGGAGAAGGAAGAAGAAAGGGATGCCACAGAGAAAGGCGGGATTGTTTCTAGCCCTATATGGGTTCGAGCAAAGGATAAGTTAATAGAGTCTCCAGATCGAACCAGTTGGTTGTGGAGATGGGAGGAATCATGTAACTCCTGTGCGAAAGAAGAAGATAATGGATGAGGTGAGATTTTATGCGAATGAATAAGAGAGGGAGCAACTCTTTGTGTCGGAGCTGAAGGAGGGTTTCCGGTTTGAGCAACCCAAAGAAGTAGGTCAAAAGCAGGAGCGAATCAAGCCAACTAAAAGGGAAGTGGTTCGCAGGCTTGTGAAGAAGAAGAGAAAAGACGTGTGGGCAAGAGGCTAAACCGAAGGTGAATCGAAAGCTTTAAGAAGGTTACTGCTTAACTTTAAGTTTTAAAATTATCATGTTTAGTTGAATGCATTAAGTATTAAGTTATGATTTAATTTAAAAAAATATATATAGGTAAAAGATCATCTCAAATTAAGGGAAGAAGAAGAAAGTGCACATTAGAAAGATCAGTGTTTATTTAATACCTTATTTTGTCAATTAAATTATAAATTATTATTAAAACATGCTGTATTGCTAATTAAGGTTAGAAAGCATTAAAAGGATTTTGGATTTAAATCAATGAGAATTTGCCATATCAATCATGTGAGAATTTCCCCCATTTAAGCTAAGATAATGTTTAAATTCAATTGAAGCCATAAATTATGTGAGAATTTCCCTCATTTAAGCTAAGATAATGTTTAAATTCAATTGAAGCCATAAATTAAAATACTATTCGAATAAATCAATTTTAGGAATCCAATTAAGATTGCACATGTTAAAAGATCATTTTATAAGGTGAAAATAAAGTGAGTACTTTTATTTTTTATCTATAGTAGCATTTTTGTTGCTTCTTAATCAGTTGCATTGATAGTTACTACTACTTATAAATTTAATTGTTAAGTTTTATTCAGATTTATAACTTTTTTTTATTAGTTATATTATTGTGATGATTTTACATTTTAACAATAACTTCTTTTGTGTATTATGCATACAAAATATATTGAATTGAATGAAATACATTTATGAATGATATGGTTTGCATAGACTGAATGTATGCGCATGCTTAGCTATGATGAAGTTTATACTTTTATGGTACTAACAAGGGAATACTAAGGTATCCATGTATGTAATTGAAAATATTATTGAAATTGAAGTACTTATAAATATTACAATTTTAGAAGGTGCTCATATGACTGTTGTATAGATATAAAATGATATGAACATATTATTGATGTTGTAAAACACATTGAATATTATGAAATATCTTGATTGTTCATATTTATAAATTATCAAATGCTTTTTTACTGTTTTACTAAAAATTTAACTGAAATGCATATTGTTTCATTTGTGTTACATTATTGTGGTTTAGAAGTCAGTATACTCATTAGCATTTTTAGCTCGATATTGTTTTAAATTAATATTACGGTTTTAATTTTTTCATTAAAAAATGAGTGATAGAAGATAAATATTTATAAAAGAGATAGACAACTTGACCTAAGATAAATTTACTACTAGTTTAATTTAATCTTTTTTTTTGTAGTGCCTTTCATTTGTTAAATATTAGTTATAAGAAATGAATTTTAGTGTCTCTTTCATTTGTTAAATATTAGTTATAAGAAATGAATAGAAAAAAAAAGTAAATTTTCACCGTTTGATGGTTTGCGCCCGATTTGGTTAATTTTAAGCCCCGGACATAGTTGTGATAAAAATTATATTAAAGAAAGCTTTATGGTTGGTTAATATAATTTTAATGAAAAAGACAATAAGATAATTACAAAGAATTAATAATAATAAAGTAATTATGTTAATTCAGACAAATGGATGCACTCAAGAGTTTGAAAGAAGGAAGTCCTTTCGAAAATGAAGAAGTACCACCTGCTGTAAATGTGAATATGAACGTTCTAACCTAGATGACGACGACCATGACTTAACTGTCTCAGGACCCCGGACTGCAGTCTAGTGGGGGTGAGACTATTGTTTTAGATAAGTACTTGAAGGTATTTCAGGATCTACATCCACCTATATTTAAAGGTACCGAGGATCTAATTGAAGCCAACAACTGGTTGATACGAATTAAGAAGATATTAGATAGCATGACATGCCCAAGTAAAAGAAGAGTATCATTAGCTACATTTATGTTGGATGGAGAAGCTAAAAGGTGGTAGCGTGGGCGGTCATATGCTGTATTTGGAGATGTAACAAACATGATTGTAAGTTGGGAGGATTTTTTGGAGCTTTCAGAGAGTGGTTGCACCCCCATCCGCTCAAAGACAAATGCATGACAAATTTGTTAAGATAGTACAAGGAGAGAAGAAAATTATGCAATATAAAACATAGTTCACTGTACTGTTAAGGTATGCTCCACAGCTGATAGTTAGTACAAAATTGAAGTGTTACAGATTCTTTTCGGGATTAAATGATTCGATCTGGTAGTCGTTGGTGCCTCTGGGAATCAATGATTACTTTATGTTAGTGGAGTAGCCTAGACAATAGAAATTGATTTTCAGGTTATTTTGAAGCGTAAGAAGATACACAAGAGAGAGTATTGATGAATGAGAATATGTGGATCATTCAAAGGGATTCAATATGAAGAAGCTCAATATTAGTAATGATAGATTTAGTGATGCCACATGTATTATCATAGTTACTTGTGCTAATGTGGAAAACAACATAAGGGAGAATGTTTGATGGGTTCAAAACATGTTATTGGTGCTGTCGACTGAGTCACCTAACTAAATATTGTCCTTCACTTGGTGAAAAAATTCAGAATAATAGAAACCAAGTGGAGCTCCATCTCAGAAGACTACAGATGGGCAAAGAAGGATATTGTCTACAATGTTAGCTCCTAGTCAAATTCAACCAAGATAGCCGTTCGATCTATAGTTTATTCCCTTATTATTATAGAGCCTAAAGAATTAGTTGCTGATGTTGATGCTGCTAGGGATATGAGTGCTATGTTTTATCACATGTTATAGGAGTGTCGTTCTAGTGTATGTCTTTATCAGAAGATGTGTATGTTACTTTGCATTAGATGCCTTGCTATTATGCTTCAGTTGATGGAGAATATTAGTTTAGTTATCTAGTATCAAAATTTTATTTTAATGTATTTACTTTTCATCTTAATAAATGCGATTTAGAGTTCTAACGAGAAATGATTTGAGACTTGAGGTAGATTTGCAAATTTGAGGATGAAATTTTATATGGAGGAGAGATTGTAATAACTGAAATAAATAAAATAATAATAATGTTATCATAATTAAGAGTTTGAATCAGTGCAGTTGTTTCGGGTGAGAACGAAATGCCTCTTTAGTCTCGTTTCTTCTTTATGAGTCGAAGAAAGGGTCCTTTTGTTTGCAACAGACTAAGTGAGAGAGAGGGAGAAAGGAAGAAAGAAACGACAGTGAAGGAGAAGGAAAAAAAGGAGGAAGAGAAGGCGAGGCGAGCGACTTCATGCTTGAAGTGGAGAGTCGGCCCCATTGAATCCCTAGCTTGTGGATTCAAATAGAGAAGAAGGAGACAATGCCATGGAGGAGAAGGAAGAAGAATGGGGTGCTGTAGAGGAGGAGGAAGAAAAAAGGCGGGATCGTTTCCAGCATTATCTTGTGGGTTTGAGCATAGGAGAAGTAGATGGAGTCTTGCAATCGAGCAACTACGTGCGAAGAAGAGAGGAGACGAGCAACTGTTGTGCGAAAGAAGAAGATAATGGTGGACGTGAGGTTTCGTGCGAATGAATAAGAGGGAGTGTCTCTTTGTGTCGTAGCCCAAGGAGAGTTGCAAGTTTGAGCAGCCCAAGGAGAAGAAGAAAGAAAGTAGGAGCGAATCGAGCCAATTAGAAGGGAAGCGGGTCGCTTGCATGTGAAGAAGAAAAAACTTGTGCTTGTAAGCGGATGAATAGAAGGCGAACCGAATGCTTTAAGAAGGTTAGTGCTTAACTTTTAAGTTTTAAAATTATCATGTTTAATTATATGCATTAAGTAATAAGTTATGTTTTAATATGAAAAAAAATTATGGGTAGAAGAAAATTTTTGATTGAGGGAAGATGAAGAAAATACGACATTAGCAAGGTCAGTGTTTATTTAATATTCTATTTGGTCAATTAAATTATAAATTATTAGGCATTAAAACATATTTTTATTGCTAATTAAGGTTAGAAAACAATAGTAGAAGGATTTTGGATTACAATCAAGCAGAATTTTCCGCATCAATTAGTTGAGAATTTCCACATTTAAGCTATGATAATGTTTAAATTCAATTCAAGTCATATGTATTAAATACTAATCTAATAAATCAATTTTAGGAATCCAAGTAACATTGCACAAGTTAAAGAACCGTTTTATAAGGTGAAGACAAAATGTGTACTCTTACTTTTGATATGTAGTAGCATTTTTTTTTTCTTTGTCTGCTGTATTGATAGTTACTGCTCTCTATAAATTCAATTGCCAAGTTTTATTCAGATTTATATGCTCTTCTTTTTATTGGTCATATTATTGTGAGGATTTGCATTTAAGCGATAAATTCTATTATGCATTATGTACACAAAATATATTGAATTGAAAGAAATACATATATGAATGATATGAACTGCATAGACTAAATATATGTGCATATTTGATTATGATGGAGTTTGCCTTTTTATGATATTAGTGGAGAATGCTAAGGTACTCGTGCGTGCAAATGAAAAAGAATATTGATATTGAAATAACTTAAATGATACAGCTTTAGATGATGCTCTTATGACGGTTGCACATATATAAAATGATAAAGACATATTATTGATATAGTGAAATACAATGAATGTTTTGAAATATTGCAATCGAGCATATTTATAAATTATAACATGCTTTTATACCGATTTATTAAAAGTTTAACTAACATGTATATTATTTCATTTTCATTACGTTATTGTGGTTTAGAAGTAAGTGTACTCACTGACATTTTTAGCTCATTATTGTTTTAAATTAATATTATATGTTTACTTATTTCATTAAAAGATGAGCAATAGAAAAAAAAAAATATTTATAGAAGATGCGGACAATCCGACCTAAACTAAATTTATTACTGTTTTAATTTAATTTTTTTTCTATTGTGACTCCTGCATCTGTTAAATTTTAGTTATAGGAAATGAATACAGAAAAATTAATTTTTCACCGTCCGACCGTCTGTACTCATCTTGATTAATTCTAAGACTTGGGCTGGATCGTGACACCATGAAAGACCATTCGATTTGAATTTTTCCTCAACATAAACTTCTCAATTTCTGAAATAAGCTATTTTGTTATTTTACCTTTTTAATTTTGAAAACTTTGGATATTGTTTTATTAAAATTATTTTTTGTTTTCTTATATTTTTAGAAGTATTTGTTTTCTACCAAATGTGTCATTGCTTTGTTTGCTTGCAACTTAAGGCCATTTTGCTTTAAATAAGGACATTTAGGGTTGGAATAAATTATTTTTTGTGAATTATTTGTTGTGTATCCAGTAAAATTTTGATATTTTCTTTTATAACTGTTGTCTGCTGCTCTCTCTCCCTTCTCAAGTCCCCCGTTCTCTCTTATTTCCTTTTTAAATTATTTTTTGTGTATCCAGTAAAATTTTGATATTTTCTTTTGTAACTGTTGTCTGCTGCTCTCTCTCTCTTCTCAAGTCCCCCGTTCTCTCTTATTTCCTTTTTCACTGCCCCTGCTAAGTGGTATCAGAGCACCAAATGATGCACACCTGCTCGTTTTTGCAAGTGTCTGTTGATTTACTTTGAAACCGCAGCAATCGAGTTACCGTCGCTTTTGCCATCATGTTCTGCATGCAAGCCTTCCACCCATTCTTCACACAAAGACATCTATGTCTTCACCTTACATTTTGTTCCCTCTCTCACATTTTTATTTCACCCATAGCTTGCATGCTGTAGCTGCTCGATTGCTTGTGTCACCTGCTTGCCATCCCTCTTACGCATTGGCTTATCTATTTCCAGCTCCATATGCTTACAACTGTATGTGACTTGCCTTGTTCTTGATTGCTTTCATTACTCTGTTGTTTTGCCACATGGTCCCAACAGTTTGCCAGCATGCTGGCAATTTGCTCCTCATTGGGCCGCTTTAAACTTTTTCTCTCCAATGTAACTCCCTATTTTGGCGGAAAATTGAATTAGGACAACTGCACTGTTCTATCCATAACATATCCGATGATCAATTGTCACTTTTCGAAGTACTATAAACATCATTACAAAATTTCTAGAGATTCAAGAACTTTCTTGTTAAAAAAGCTACATGATTTTGAAACTCAACTATTTACTTTTTTTTTTTTTTTGATTGATTGTTCAATTTATGTTTTTAGTTTAATTGCAAATCTATTATTCATTACATGGCCTTTAGGTTGGGAGCTCCACTGAAAGCAAGTTCAGTAACCACTTATTGTCCTAGCTACTATTCAACCCGTGTAAAGTGAGTGACATACAACATATGATTCAAGTTTTAAAAGCTTCATATCTGGAAGAAAAGTCTTAACAAATGTCATTATTCTATGAGCTTAACATAGTAAAAGAAGATTTTAAATCGTTCTTAAAGGGCTAGATTAGAATCAAGGTGTAATAATGTAGTTATCTTCATCAAGATTTCATCAATTTTTTATATCATTTAGTGGAAAATATAAGCGTGAATGAGCTTTAAAAGAGGAATTCTAAGAGATTCAGCATCCTCTCTTTCCTCCACTAAAGTTGACATTTTCTCTTATATGGAGTGGCATTTTTAAACTAGAGAATTTCAGCCAAAGTACTTCCACTCTATCTTCCTTATTGTAGCATCCCTTGAAGCAATAAATAGTTTGAAAGTTCTTATAATTGTTGTTTATTGATTGAACCATGAATGAGGATCTACAAATGATGCAATTTTAGATTTTAAAATTTAAGTTAAGCAACATTATTTCTCTTAAAGCGAAGATTAAATTAAAAAGTTATGCTGATGGAATAATTTTGGAGATCATTTCAAATTTCAATATCAAAAATAAATCTCTCTCATATTGTTTAAAAGAATATTTAGTGCTCACTTGGCAAATTTATGCATAAAAAATACCGTGAGGCTTAAGCTTTACTATTACTAGTTAGCCTTCTGCTTTTTTAATCTTTGAATTACTCTAAATTTTATGCCTCGAGATTTTAATGTGGTGCCTCATTAAGATTATATAAAAAAATTATGTTATTTTTTGTTATAATTTTAAGATATATATTTTATTATATTATACTTATATCTAATACTACAATACCTCAGAAAAGTCTAAAGGTAATTTAGGCATAATGAATTACTTGGTTGTGTTATTAATATGTTGTTTTATTTTACTTTATATTGAATTTAATACTAATCGGTATAGAGATTAAGAAGAAAAATATAGTGATTGGTGAATATTTGGAAGACAACGATGAGACAAAATTTGATGGTGATAAAATTATCACATATAATGAATCTTTTGCTGTTGATGAAAGTGATCATTGTGAATTTTGATTTTTATATCATATTTTAATTTTAAGCGAGCTTTACTTCAATCTCATTTCAAATTTTCATTTTATATCAAAATTTAAAATTGGGATTTATGGTTTATGTTTTCTTTATAATGAATCAAGTTAATATGCCAATTGTTTGTCATGCTTATGGATTATTTTTAATTTAATTTTTTTAATTTTCTATTTTAAGATTTATGTCCCGATCTATCTCGAGGTTTCCGCCTTGCTTTATAAAGGCAAAACACTTTAGTTCCTAAGTTTGCCTTTTAGAACTTTACTATCTTCCTAAAAGCAAAAATTTAGTTTCGCTGCAATTAAAGCATTATCAATTTTATATTTTAAATTAAATGATAACCTCTCTTAACATATGGCTTGAATTAAGTGTTATATCAATAAAACATTATTAGTGGCTATTTTAAAATATAAAAATTTAAAGATACCCTCTTCCTTGAAACAAAGCTTAAATTATGGGTTTATATGAATAAAGAATTATTCGAAGTAATTTTAAATTTCAAATTTAATGAGAATATGGCTGATCCCATGATGGAATTTATTGAATTATTGTACTTTTGTTATTATATTTTAAAGACTATAAATATGTGGTAGTGTTGTAATTAAAATAAGTTTGAATTGTATGTTGTGGAATGCCCTCGACATTTTCTAAGACTAGATGGCGCTCTCCCATGGGAACTATGGTGAGTTGCTTATGAAATTATATTTACTAAGTTAACCATGTAATTTTCTTTGTGTGGTTTCATTTCTTTTTTTATATTTCATGATGCTTTATCCTTACCCTTCACTATCTCATTTCCTATTTATCTAAGTCTGGCCTCCATCCATTTTTCATCATGGCCAACATCCACTTTTAGCATGCCTTTATTCACGATCACCTTCCATACTTTATTAGAAAGCTTCTTCAATTATTTTGTATTGTGTGCTTAGAATTAGTAGCTTGCTACATATTCCACATACCCCATCCAAATTGATCTTTTTTCTTGAAAGCAAATATGATATAAATAATAGTTGATCTTCTACATATTTCAAAATAATTATGAACTAGGTATTTGTTTATAGTCACATTTTGGCAAAAATCATATGTTTTTTAAATTACATGTTATGCTAGCCTAGTCTAAGGGAGACACTTTAGCCTTTTATTAACCTAAAGGTGATTGAGTCTTTTTTTTTTTTGTTATTGTTTAGTATAAATGTACCCTAATAGGTTTAGGGTTAGATATACATGAGATTATTTTCTTGAGTTTTAAAGATAGGGTTTGAGAGAGATTTCCTACCTCTCAAACTGTAGGATTTGGGAGAACTCACCTACCTCTTCAATTTTAGGTGCTTATCTTTAATTGTTTGTGGTGTTGTTTGGTGTTTCTGAAATAAAAAATATTTTGAGCTTTAATTTCTGTGAGTAATCTGCTTGGATCATATCATACATCAATTTGTATTTCGGTTACCTCTTGTAGCTTTCTAGTTGATTGTTTTTAGCACATGTTTGTTTTACTTATTTCATTGCATATTTTTCTTTTTGATGTGTAGAGAAATCCTTGAGAACATCTGATGTTATTTCATTGCATATCTTTCTTTTTTTTTTAACATGACATTTGCTACACTTAAGATTGAATATGAGAATATAATGGTATTAATTGAGTAATTGTGTTAAAAGGTTAAAGAAAAAAAATGTCATAGCATGGGTTTTGATGTGTAGAGAAATCCTTGAGAACATCTGATGCCGGAGTTAACCTAAAACATGATAGAACGAAACTATTTATTGCTGAAATTCAAATGTTACAATGATGACTTTGACATAAAATGACACAAGCACAAAACAATCCTCTAAAAAAAATCAACGAAGTGGGCATCGGTTGTCCCACAAGCGTGGGACTATTTGGGAGGATGTGAAAGCGACGGAGAGGTGTTGCAGCAGTTGGAAGGATGTGAGATGAGTTGCGGCAGGTCTGGATTGCTTGGAGTGAACCTCAGCAGGCCTGATAGGGATGAAGGAAGTTGTGACCTGGCTGGAGGGTGCTAGAAGGGCTGCGGCCTGGCTGGAGGGGGTTGGAGGGGCGATGGCATGGCTGGAAGATGCTGGAGGCAGCTAATGTCACCAAGTAAGGTGCAGTAGTGGCCGGCGGTATCTTGACAGGTGTTGGATGACAAGTGACAATAGAACGGGGAAGGAACAAGCAGAGATGAGCACCACCTCGGATGAATTGTAGCCAGAGCACCTTCTCACCGTCGGATACAACCTTCATAAGGGAGAAACACCAGAGGCAGAAATCTAAAATCAGAGACAATTAATGACCCACTCTTCATCAAACAAACAACATATTTATAATAGATATTAGTAGTTAAATAGGAAGGAAATAGAATTGGAAGAGGATAGAATAGGAAGGTAGTAGATTAGGAAGTGGAAGGGGATAGAATAGGGAGGGGGGAACTTAGGTAGTAAGTTTCACCCAAAGAAAAAGGTGGCTGGTCCAGTCTCCCGCTGAAGGGAGGGGGGAACTTAGGTAGTAAGTCTCGCCCAAAGAAAAAGGTGGCTGGTCCAGTCTCCCGCTGGATCAAATTCTTGTTGGACCTGAACCATTGGCCAGTTCAGCCAAGTGGGTTGGTTCAAACCAGCAAGCTTCTTTGTTAGTCTCTCGGGTTGAGGAAAATTTAACTTCGTCCGTCGAATCTTCTACCTCTTTAAAATACAACGTAAGGTATGCAACATTGAACGTAGTTGAAACATTATATTCTCTGGGCAGGTCGATCTTGTAGGCATTATCATTTAGCTTTCAGATTATTCTGAAAGATCCGTCTACTTAGGGCTTGAGTTTTTCAAATGCTCCTACTTAGAATATATCTTTCTTTAGCTGGATTCACACTAAGTCTCTTTTAAAGGTGACCTTTTTTCTTGTTTTGTTCGCCTCTGTCTGGTAATTGCGAGGTACCTCTGTCCACTGAAATTTGTCTCCCTTTAAAAGATTTGTCAGCAAGGTGATGATGGTACTGAAGCTCCTGATGAATCACCTATAAAATGATGCTAGTCCCAAAAAACTATCTTAGCTTGGTGAACGATTGTGATGTGTTCCAGCTTACATGCCTTGATTTTTGTAAGATTCATCTGAATGCCTGCATTAGGCACAATATAACCAAAAGGGCATACCTAATTCATGATGAAGTGACATTTTTTTAAATAGGCATATAATTTATCTGCTCGCAATACCTCAGACACTTTCCTCAAATATTATAAATGCTCCTCCTCAGGTTGGTGGTATTTGTAACGTGTGCATGAAATACTTAATCCATCACCCTAATGAAATTATCGGTAACGTTTGACAACCCGAAGGGCATAACTGTCCATTTGTATATATCATCTCGTCTTGAAAGCAGTCTTCCACTTGTTTGTTAGCCTCGTCTGTGTCTAGTGGTACCCACTGTGTAAGTCGATCTCGGAAAAGATGACTCCATGTAACTAATCTAAGAGATTGTCTATGCGAGATATAGAAAACTGATACTTGATGTCATTACTGTCAATGCATATCTGAAATGAGTCTTCCTTGGTAATATTATGGCAGGGACAATACATAGACTGGTATTTTCTATGACCAACGTTCTTGTGATGATAGTGCACATACCTTTTTCAACATCTCCTCGCCTATACATAGACTGGTATTTTCTATGACCAACTTTCTTGTGATGAAATCCTGTACCCACCTCTTTGTACTCCGCAGGTTTCGATCTGTAGGCAGACTGATTTAACAGTACTAATGTTGGTATAAGATCTATGCGTGCTGAATGTCCCTCAATGGCGATAATCTCTCCTGAAGGCCGTCGATCATCACATCTTGGAAGTTTTGTAGTAGTGGCTATAGTGGTGCTGGTATCTCATTCTCCTCCCTAGTTCTCTCTACTAGGACTAACACTGGTGCCATTGGTGCGTCCCAAAATGAATTTATGAAGGTGGCCTCTGGGACTAACACCCCCTCTATGTCCCCTATGCCTCTTGCATCTTTAACAGGTAACAACACTATGCATTTTCCATCTTTCTAAAAGGAGTAAGTATTGTTGAAGCCGTCA
This sequence comes from Phalaenopsis equestris, assembly GCF_001263595.1. Classification (NCBI taxonomy): domain Eukaryota; kingdom Viridiplantae; phylum Streptophyta; class Magnoliopsida; order Asparagales; family Orchidaceae; genus Phalaenopsis; species Phalaenopsis equestris. The sequence goes on along the minus strand of NW_018165768.1, from coordinate 67,120 downwards.
CACTGAGTTTTGCAGTCAAACTGATAATGCCTCCCGAACAGGATGTGACATGCATCCATGAAACCACGTCACACCATACTTGCTCCTGTAGCTAATACCTAATCTAAAATTCGACCAAACATTGTTGATCCACGTGTATGTCGTTTCCCTTCTTCAACCAGGTAAGGGAATAGGACTGGGGATGCTTCTGCATGGCCAATCCTTATTTCTTCACCATCAGCGTGGACACCACATTTTCACAACTTCTACTATCAATGATCAAGCTACAAACCTTGCCCTTTATCATGCACTTGGTGTGAAAGATACTGTCTTAACTGGGATTGATCTCACTCTGGCTCTGACTGCAAAACTCATTATATGACTAGCAATTCTCCCAAGTCCCCCTGGAGCTGAAGTTATTCCTTTGGATTATCCTCTGAATCCTTGTTGTCCACTTCCTCGATGATGTCCTGATCTGTGAATGTGACAAATTGGCTCGTGGGATGGCTGGAGGCTATGTGTTCGTAGTCGTAACACCTGAAACACCTCTTGAATGGTGTTGTACTAGAAGAGCTACCTTTCTTTGGCTTCTTTTCTCTCTGATCTGCCTTGTCGTAGCCTTGTCATATTTCACGTCACTGATGTCTTCCTTGTGGAACAGATTCTGATCTTCGTACCTATCTCCCCTCTAACTCTCCAAATCATGGTTGAGTGTTATCTCTCCCTGGGTTCCATCATCGATTTATGCGAGGCGCAGTTGAAGTCGATTGATCTCCCTCTATCTCGTTCTTGATATATTCTGGCATGTATCTTCATGGTGACATGATTAGGGTTTGAGTTTGGAAGGGGTGGGTGATGATAGAAAAGAAAAAAATTTTGGTGGAGCGGTAAGGCAAATGCTAATAAACTCTAGGATAGGATTAAGGTTAGGCTAGCTTTGATACCAAATAATACTGGAGTTAATTCAAACCATGATAGAGCAAATATATTTATTGTTGAAATTGAAAGGTTATAATGTTTACTCTTCAACAATAAACAATACAAACATAAATGACCCTCTAGAAAGAGAAGGATGAGGTGTACACCGATTGGTCCGCAGATGTGGGACTATTTTGCTGGATGTGACAATGGTTGGAGGGCTGAGGGAGGTTCTGCAACAGTTGAAAGGACAGGATGTGAGTTGTGGCAAGTCTGGATGGTTTGGAGGGAAGCTTGGCTGGCCTGATAGGGTTGGAGGAAGTTGCGGCCTGGTTGAAGAGTGCTGGAGGGGCTGCGTCTGGCTGGAAGATGTAAGAGGCAGTTAATGACACCAGAGAAGGTGCAGTTGTGGCCAGCAGCAGCTGGACAGGTTTTGGACGATAGGCTGCTGCAAGACAAATGTTGGATGGCAGGCGGTAGCAGGAAGGGGAAGGAACAAACTGAGATAGTCACCGTCTGAGACGAGTTACTAGCGGAGCACCTTCTTGTTGTCGGATACAACCCTCGAAATGGAGAAATGTTGGAGACAAAAATCTGGAATCAGAGACAAATCAATATCCCCTCTTCAACAAACAAACAACATATTTATAATAGATATTTGTTGTTAGAATAAGAAGGGAATAGAATAGGAATGAATACAATGGGATGGTAGTAGAGTAGGAAGGGGATGGAATATGAAGGGAGGGGGGACTTGGAAATCCTGCCCAAAGGAAGAGGAGGCCGGCCCAACCTTCTATTGGACCGAACTCCTGTTGGACTTGAAAACTTGGCTGGTTCATCCAAATTGGTTGGTTCAGCCCAACAAGCTCCTTGGAACTTTTTGTCAAATCCAATCACAATGAAACCTACTTGAAATTTGAATGGACTTTTGTGATGGTGACTCTCAACATATCCTTTCACATCCAGGTGGCAAACCTTAAAATTTAGTAAAGGCTAAGTAATCCAACAAATTCAATCTATACAAGAACAAAACCTGGAATATTTGAGGAGGCAATCATATCTTCATGCATAAATTGATGTGAACATCCCCAACAAAGAAAAATTTCGAGAAATAATTATGTTTTTGGATGTAAAGTCATAACCTTGATGGAAATTTTGAGAATACTTATGGTTTCTTTTTTGATTGTGCTAATAATGAATAATACTATTCTAATAAACTTTAAATATGGATTCATAGCCTTAACAAGGAAGAAGCACAAGCGGATGATATTCTTGAATGATATCAGTCAAAACTATCATCAAACTAATTTGAATGACGTTAGACCTCTAGAAGATGATGATTTTGAGTTACAAGAAAGGGTTAAGGTTGAAGCTTCTACTTCTATCAACAAATAATATTGAAATACTTTTAAAATTGACACTTTGATATGATTGATTTTTTTGCCTAGAATCACATGGTAGTTGTCAACTTCTTTGATTCGCAATTGCTAAACTAGTGGGGTCTACTAAAAGGATTTGGTTAAGAGTCTTAAATTAATTGGATTGCCAAAGTGAACTACTACCACCTAGGTTTAAAATGAAATATTGGATTCAACAAAACACATTCAAATATATCATAAGAAGAAATTGAATGAGCAGGTGATGAACTTTAAATAAGGTATTTATGTTGAAACTAAAATTTCAAAGAAGTTGACGAGCTCATCTTGCATGTGTGCCGATTGAGTTTTGGGTAAGAAAGAAGTATTAATGGTATAAGACTTGAGCTACAAAAGGAAGTCAGTTAGAGAAGTTGGACTTTTATATAAAGCCGTTACATTAGGAGGCCCAAGTTTATATTTTGTAGGAAAACTAAAATCCAGGTGCTCTGGTCCGTTCACTGTATTGAGTGACATCACGACTTTGTCGCGACCTAGGCAATCCAATCACAAAGTCCATCGCAATCTCCCATTTTCACTATGGAATCAGTAAATGTTGTAACTGACCTCTAAGACGATGATGTTCTATCATCACTAGCTGACATGTAGGATATTTAGTCAGAAATTCTGCAACATTCCTCTTTAATTCTGGCCACCAAAATGTTTCTTTGAAATCTTGATATATTTTATTACTTCCTCGTTGAATAGTATAGCCAGATAAGTGTGCCTCTATAATTTCTCGTCTCAAATTATCATTGAATTTACTTTCAACAACACCATCACCTCCACCTCTATACCACATCCAAACATTTATTCTTTTAAATGATGCATGCGCCATAACGTAGGCCCTATATATCTCTTATGCTTATCTCTACATATTTATTTTAATTTTGATGCATTACATGAATTGCTTTTGATGTTAAAGCACAAATTTAATTACAATAGGAAAGCTAAATTTTAATAGAGTTGACATACACCATCAAATTACTTATGTGTGACCTATGATGTGCTTTAGTACATCTAACATTCTGCATGAGTATCTTCAACTTAACTCTTCAGAAGAGAGTTCTCCGTATCTAATGAGAAATGATGATGAAAATCTGATTCAGACTTATGTTTGTCATGGATGAAATGATTAATTAAATATTACATTTATTTAATTTAGTATTTTGTATGTTGCATTTTGTTTTATCATAATTAATTATTCCTTATATTTTTATTAGGATCAATCATCCAACCTACACACTTAATATGGACAATGAAGTACCTTAGAGCTATAAAAATAAAATTAAATATTGATCACATTATACATTCATATAAATATTATTTTAATACTTTATTTTAATTTTGCAGATTTACCTTCTTTTTATTTCCTCATCTCTTTCCTTTATTATTTTTATATGATGTTGTTAATGAGGTTTAAAATGTTTTTCTTTTTAATTGAATGTTTTCAACAGCTTAAGTATTATGTAACTATTGATTGTTGATTCTTTGGTTATTCTCTCTCTCTCTCTCTCTCTTATTGATGAATATTCTTTTTGAAACTTGGGAATTGATGGTGATGTGGTACATTATGCTGATTTTGAGGCATGGCCACAAGCAGAAGGGGTGGACCTAAGGTGGGTCCCACAAGCACTAGGGTGGGACCTACTATCAGAGCCCAATCTAGGAGAACGTTTTCCTATTCATATGGTTCAATTATTAGGAGCCAAAGCTTGAAGATTAATTTGAAGATAATTGTTTATTATATCATTAGTAGTTTAGCTTTTTCCATGTTCTAATGTGCATGTTTAAGTATTGGCTTATGGCTTTGTGACTTTATTTCATGTAAATGTTGACCATAAATCAATATTCCTGTTTATGTGTCATGTTATATGCTTAGGGGGAGGCCAAAGTCAAGGGGAATAGGAGACATCTAAATAAGAAGGTTAGAGTGATATTATATTTCAAGCCAAATAACCTCTTCAATCAGTCTAAATTCTCTCCTTTTGGTAGTTAATTTTGAAATGAATAGTTAGTTGTCTTTTGTGGAGAAATGCTTTTTATAAGGCTCTTAATTTTTGTATTATAAAAGAGTTGATGTTGTGAAGAAAATTTTAAAAATTTGAGAGAAATACTCAAATGGTGGAGTAGAATTTTATTTTTATTATCTTAAAATCTATAATAAAATTACAGAAGCTTGTTAATTCTGTCCAAATTTGATCTAATTGATAGTTCTCACTCAAATAACCTATTAAAGCCTTTCAAAACAACCCCCATTCACTCTAAATCATTCATATACCTCATTTAAAATATTCTCCTAGAGTTTCACATGAAATTTTTCTCGAATACATCAAGTTTGGTATCAGCGATCAAATTGCATGAGGTTTGAGACGGATTTGATGGGACACTTCAAATAGTTCAATATTTGAATATGAGAGAAATGATAAAGTGCTTACAAGTTATGAAATGGTCGTAACTAGAGCTAAGGTAGGAAAACATTGAAGGAGCATATAAACATATTACTTTTTAACTTTAATATTTGCATTTGATAATTTATAATATCATCTTAATTCTCATTAATTTTATTTAAATATTATGTCTCTTTTTAATGATATGATACTTCACTTAATTATATTTTAAATCAATTGTTATATGTAAAATATGAAATTATTAGATTATAAAATAAAATTAGTAAGAGTATGAAGAAAATTAGGAATTCACTAAATGATTTGAAGACCAAGTTTGTAGTCATTATGAGCCAAATGTAAATAATATAAATTTTGAACTTTATCAAGCAATCCTTGAAGTCATAATTAAAATTGATATAATTGTCAATACTCTAACAAAAAAAATCACCATTTTTTATTTTTAATGTCCTTCAACTCAACTTTATTTATCATATATTTGTTTTACATCGCCAACAAGCTTATATGAGTATGCCAATAATACTATTAGTTAGCAAATACTTTCAAATTATCTTTGTCTTATATGAGTATGCCAATAATACTATTAGTTAGCGAATACTTTCAAATTATCTTTGTTGTAGTAAGTAAATAACTTTCTTTTTTGATGACAACATATGATGAAGTACTAACACCTACATATACTTCTTCACCTATTACATGTCACATTAACCATTCAAAGAAGAGTTCTTTGGGGTTTGACATATCATGTTGACTTTAAGATGGGGCCCACAATAACAGAAAGTGAACCCATGGTGGGATCATAATCACAGGTGGACACAAGGTGGGATCATAGTCACAGGAGATAGACCCATGGTGGGGCACATAATTATAGGAGGTTGACCCAAGATGGGGCTCACAAGAATAGGAGGTGGACCCAGTTAGGGCCCACAAACATTAGGGTGCAACCTACTACTTAAGCCTAATCTAGTAGATTTGCTTCTTATTTAAGATGTCCAATTACTAGGAGGCAAACAAAATGGAAGATTTGAAGATTAATATGAATATATTTTTCTATTATATTATTAATAATGTTTATTCCATGTTATAATGTGTATGTTTTGTGATTTTATAGTTTTATATTGCGTAAATGCTGACCATAAGTAAATATTCTTGCTTACATGTCATGTTCCATGCTTAGGAGGAGATTATTGGTTGTGTTATGTTCCATGCTTAGGTGGAGCTTAAAGTCAATCAAGGGGAATAGGGAGCATCCAAGCAAGGAAGTTTGAGTGGCATTATGTTAAACAAGTATAATTGCCACTTTAGTCAGTCTAATTTCTTCCTTCTTTTTGTAGTTAATTTTTTACGTGAAGAGTTGTGTTTTTTTAGGAAAAAATTTTATATAAGGCTCTTAATTTCTGAAGTAAAAAGAAGTTTATATTTTGAAAAAAATTCTTAAAATTCGAGAGGAAGACTCAAATGCTAGAGAGACTTGGTCACTTCATGAAATGGAATTGTTTGGTGATTATTTCCCACCACTAGACTTTATGAGTTTGATGATTATCTTAATTTCTTTGTTGATTTTTTCTGTGATTTATGTTGATGAAGTTTTGAATCATTTTTTCATTTTCTTCAACATCTATTTTACCTAAATCTCTTCCTAATTCCTTTTTTGAATGGTTGTCCATAAGTCTGCTTAATCCTATATATGTAGGGTTTTGGCTGATCTAATCATAGAAAATTTCAAAATTTTTAGAATTAATCTACGTCTCTTCTAGATTCATGTTCATATAAAATTTACTATTTTATTTGTGTTTTTTAGCCCAAATTCCCTAGTTTGCTTTACTATTTTTCCACTTTTTAATTATCAACAAAATATAAAAGAATTATAAAAATTTTCACAAATCAACTTTAGGATATTTATCATCATCTTCAAGCAAATTTTAAAATTTTCTTCTGTATTTTGAAAAACGGAATAAAATTATAAAAATTGGTCAAATCTATCTAAATATGACCTAGTTGTCATTATTCACACAATTATCTTACAAAATCCTTTCCAAACACCCCAATTTACTCTAAATCATTCTTGTACATCATTTTAAATATTCACGTAGAGTTTCACATGAAGATTTCCTCGGCCAAATCAGATGGTAGGTTCATTAGTTATTTTTAAAATTGCCCATTTATCTTCCTTTTTGTTTGAAGCCAAATATCAATTACTCATATAGCGGGGAAGAAACAGATGAGCAATAGAAGAAGTAAAAGGGAATTCCCAAATGGAAAATGCTAAAAATATTAACAAGGAAAGGCAGGGATTTTCAACATTAGATAAGTTACAATGTTCTATTGATCATTTATGATATTATCATAATTAGTTTTATCTCAATATTTGTATTCAACTTTATGAATGTTTTTTTCGCAATCATTTTTGTTTAGTGTTACTTAAACATTAACCTTAAAATCTAACTTTTTGCTTAACTTCAACTTATTTTATTTTTGAACCACTTTGTTTAACCATTCTTTTTTGCAGTTGTTTATTATTTTATCTCCAACTGTAAATCTCCATGGCATCTAAGCTTATTTTACTTCTTATCTTTCTAAGGCAGTTCTTCCACAATCTCTTTAAAAAAATGAAATATTATTACTTGCTCGTAGAGATTCTTAGAAATGATGAAAATTTTGAACACAATTATGGGAATGGATCTTTACATGGAAAATCTTTGAAGAGAAAATTATAGAGTTTAGCTCAATTGGAAAAACCCATGCAGTTAGAGGGACATTAGTATGATTTGCCATTAAGGCCATGTAAATAAAAATAGTGATTAGGAGGACATTATTCTGGAAGCCACAGATGCGGATTGCTAGAGCTACACTGGTGAGGAATGATGAAGACATCTACTAGTGACGTGAACATGAATGGAGACATTTGATTAGCATTGACATGAATTATGATGCTTTAATAGTAGTAGCTACAAAGGGTGCCTTTTCATCGAAAAGGGTCATCTCCTTGATAAATAGGCACCGTTTATTGTCTATGAGTGATAGCATGTCATCATCTTCAATCAACCATCACCACATAATCACCAATAATGGTCCAAATTATTCTTTATAGCTGTAGGAAATCCTAGTTGATTCTCCTAAGAAATTGATTTTAGGCGCTTAGTAGGGATTTTTTATAGAGATATTTTCAATATTATTTATTTAATAATGAATTAGTTTAATAAAGTCAAATCCAGATATAGGTTCATAGGTTGCCTCATGATTCCTTACTTCAAAAATTGTGCTTAATCAAACAGGGACTTTTGTGTGCCCTCATATTTTTGAACACATATATTAAGTCAAAAAATATCTTCACGGCTTGAGCAATATTCTAATTCATATTGTTATCAAGAATGTGTGATGATTTGGGTAAAAGTTTATCAAACGTAATCACAATTTGCACATCACTATGAAAATCCCCTTAAGATATGAGCTGAGTCATATTTTTATTGAAACAGAAAAAGATTATTGACAATTAAACTTTTTTTATGATTTGAATTTATGAACCAATAAAAAACATTAACTAAATTCGATACTGGTACTTTTTAAGATAGATAATTGAACAACATTCAAGTTGGAGGGCATTTATCTACAATCAAAATTTGTCAACTAAATAAAGAAATGTTCTAAAATTTTTAAACTATAGCTTGAGTAAACCCATACTTGGGCTGAGCCATTGGTGATACAACACATGCAAAGTAGGGTCTAACTGTAAGGAGTCGAAGCAACAAGAATACCAAACCAAGTACAAGGACCATGAAAAATATTTAATTAAATTAAGAATATAATTATTTTGTTGTAATTTTATTTTAATTTGTAATATTTTATTTGTATTTTAGTTTCATGAAAGTTTGTTTTGAAAATTTGAAAATTTTATTTGATTGGAGTAAATCTATAAAGTTTTACTCCATAAAGTTATGAGGGGATAATTATAAAATTAGTAGGAAAATAATTAATTACATAAAATTATCTAATTAAGTAGTTAAAATTAAGCTAGTTGGCTTGGCCAAAATAAAGGAAAATTTCTTTCATCAATTCAACACAAAGGTCCCACTCCCTCTCTCTCTCTCTCCTCTCTAGTTTCTTCCTATTTTACATTAGGGTTTGTAAGATGACTATTTATTGCTTATTTGTATATGAATGAGCTTGCTTGCTGATTGATTTCAATATTTGGGTTTTCTCCAAGGGTGTGGTGGCCATTCCCATGCTAGAGGAGATCTGATGGTCTTTCTCAACCATCTTTTTTGGTGAGTGGTATTTCTTTTCTTATTTTGAAATAAGTTTTTCTAGTAAGAATCTTGTGCTACATCTCTTCTATCTTTTTATAGAGTTTTATAATTCTTTCCCACAAAAATCATAGCTAAATCTCTTTTGGTGTGGTTAGCCAAATCATGCCTTAATTATGATTTAGTTCTATTTCATAAGGCTTTTGACCAATTAAAATCCTTGAAAGTCTTAGGATCAACTCTACCTCTAATTTAGAGGCATCACTATATCAATTTTAGAAGTTTCACTAATTTTTTTTTCTAACCCTAAATCTATTTTTCTAAGCTAAATATTTCACTTTGAACTGCTATCCAGATTAGATTTCTACATGACTTAGTTTGAACCTAAGATATTAAAAAAAATATTATTAGTCTAAAAAATTTGAAAATTTTCAAAAAATAACTATATATATATATTCTTGGGAAGATTTCAAGTGATTTCAAGCGATGGGTTACTTATATTTCCCGAAAATTTTCAGAAAATAACTATATATATATATATAAATTCTTGGGAAGATTTCAAGTGATTTCAAGCGATGGGTTCCTTATATTTCCCGCAATAAGGGTTTAAACTCAGGTTCTATTTGTTTTATTGCTAGCTTGCTCATTACATGACCGATTATAATTTGAGATTTCTATAAGGTTCACCTCAACAAACCTTAACCCAAGCCTCTCGTACTTCCATGCACACTCTTTGGATCTTTCTAACCCAATGCATTTTATCTCTCCAAGGAAAACTTGAGATTTTCGTGCGAGTTATAGTATTAGAGCTCAAGGTTGGACAAAAGGACAAAATTGATAGACTACTTACAAGAGAAAGTTCTTTACATTTGAAACTTGGTTAATTTTTTTTTTTTTGAACTTTTCTCTTTAATTATGTGTATTTTCTTTTAGAACATAAGTTTATTTTGTTTAGTGGCAATTCTATGAAATTTATGATATTCCTCCAATTAGATGACTCCACCAAATTGACGTGCCCATTGACCCTATCCCATCCTTAGACTTTATTTGAGTGGCATAAAATTTTATTGAGTTTGTGAGTTCCACAAATATTTTCTAGGGTCTTTCATATCTAGACTCAATCTAAACATAAAGATCTAATTTATACCATTGGCATAAACTAGTTGAACTTCATAGTTTCAATATATTTATGCTAATTAGCTCAGTTTGTCTTTTATCCTTTTTGTGTGAGCCTAAATTTTTAACACTTTATAGTTTATTCTTTTGTGCATCATTTAAATCATATTAGACTAGCAAACACTTACTAATACTTTCACTTTTAATTTTATTCTTGCTTGCGTCTTTTCATTGTCTGTTCACAACACAATCATTAGCATAATATGTTGCCTAAATTAGCTAACATGAAAAAAATTGAGTGTTTAGCCAAAGTGGTTGAAGATTTTAATTTTAGGGAAAATGACCTTGAAGGTAAACTAATGGAAGTCTGAAATTTGTGCATACTATGCCAGAGACTATGATGGAATAGATTACCCAATTGAATCTTAGACTGTGGACTCGTGTTCCACCCACCTAATTCATCCCATTGAGGAATGTCCAAGAAGAAGAGAACCTTACTGATAGGCACAACCAAGGACTTAAGCATAATCATATAGAGAGAATCATCACATGAGAAATGGAGATTACTTTCGGGTATCCAATTAGGAAAATTAAGATATAAGTTTCAACAGTCGATGAGGTCAATGATCGAAATGAATCCTTGACTCACTTGGCATAATGGATGAGTTCTTTGGTTGGCATTGGATGTATGATTATCTGAGGATGACCAAAATGACGCTTGTGGGCCATATCAGAATTTATTGGTTTAATATTTTGGTTAAAGAAGAGAGACTCGATAGAGCCGACCTTACTTGGGTTGATTTGAAAGAGGTGTTTTTTGTCTAAGTATTATCTAAGATAACACAATAAGAAGCTTCATTGACAATTTATGACCCTTAGTCAAGGGAACATGCACACTGAGTAGTTGAGTACGTTTGAATATTTAGTGGCTAGGACCCATGTAAAGTTGGTATTTTGCCAATAGATATATCATTGGCCTGCGGATTGATATAAGGAATGACGTTAAGTTACAAAACCCTTAGACCTTTGTAGATGCATTTCAGTATGCTCATGACATTGAGAATCAGAAGAATCCTTCATCTGTCTTAAGGATTAATGTACAATTCAATTCTCATCCTAATCAAAGTTCAGCAGTTCCTCCACCCACTAATCTCCTCAATAGTAAAGCCATTATTAAGCCCACCTATAAGACTAAGGACGTCACTTGTTTTAAATACCACTAAAAAGGGCACATGCAAACCATGGCAGAGCCTAAATCTTATTTTTAGAGGATGACCAAGAGTTGAGGAAAGTGGACATGGAATAAATCATATTGATGAGACACCCTTTTCTGATGATGATTTGGGAAACTTGACTGGCCATCCTACGAGCATGATGAGATGCCTAATTGTGGAAAGCATGAATCTGAGGATTGGAGGAGAAGAAACATCTTTAGATTTATTTAACATGCATTGAAAGAAGATATAAATTAGCGATTGATGAAACATCATATTGTATGGTGCTTATAAAAATGTAGAGGTATGAGAAAAACATAGCGTGCGATGTGCTTTCCATAGATATAACTCATATAATTCTATGGAGACATTGGCAGACTGATATCTATGAATCAGCATGGAAAAGAGAACACTGATGTTCAATGTTAATGACAAAATTTTTAAACTTTATATATAAAATTCATAGAAAATGTCAGCGTCACCCTTGCACAAAAACCCATCTCAGACCTACATCCTAGAGATCAAAATAAGAGGGGTCATAAAATTCATTTAATTTGAATTAAGCCATCCATATTAGGGAATTCCAACATGATTATGCACATAGTCCAATTATAATGACTTTAAAGCTAAATGCCACTCTTGAGAATGTTAGATTTAAGAGTCTTTATAGAGTGTTCCAAAATATTTTCATCCTTCACTTCATCTAAAAGTTGTCACTTCTACTTCCATTAATACTTGTGTTCCTATTGAAGTCTTTGGCCTTTTAAATGAATATTTAGATGCATACCCAAAGGACTTACCGAATAAGTTTCCACCATTAAAGGATATAGAATTTGCCATAAATCTTATGCCAAACAATCAACTATTAATTCTCCCGCATTATAGGATGAACGCGTCCGAGCATGCTAAGTTGAAGGATTAGCTTAATAAGTTATTTAAAAAAGGCTTTATCTAGGAGAGTCTTAGTCATTATGTAGTCCCTACTTAACTAACATCTAAAAATGATGGGTGGTGGAAAATGTGTTTTGATCATAGAGTTGTCATTAGGATCACCATCAAATATTTATTTTCTATATCTAGACTTGATTATAAACTGGATCATATCTCGAGAGCCATCTATTTACAAAGATAAATTTTAGTAGTGTTACTATTAGATTAAAATTAGATTAGGCGATGAGTGGAAGATAACCTTTAAAATCCCCGATGGACTATATGAATGACTTGTGATGCTCTTTGATTTATCTAATGCTTGAAACACATTCATGAGGATCATGAAAATCCTATTGAAACTATTCATTGGCTCATTCCTTTTTTTTTTTTTTGACATCCTCATTTATAGTGCTAATAAAGACCAGCATCTTCACCATTGTTGGGTAGTCAAGAGCAAATTTAATGAAGAGCTCTACATCAATTTATAGAAGTGTTTTATTATAAGTCAAGAAGTTGCGTTCTTGGGTTTTATATTTACCACAACATGACCTAAGTCTGATTCCACTAAAGTTAAAGACATCATGGATTAGCCAACTCCAAAGTCATTCACTGATGTTAAGAGTTTTCACGGCTTAACTACATTTTACAGGAGGTTTATTAGACATTTTAACACTATTGTAGCTTCTCTCAGTCATCAAATTTAAATGAACTATTAGTACTCAAGGAACTTTTAATCAAATTGAATTCTTATGTCTACTTCCTCAGTTCTGTGATTACCTGATTTTTTTCACCTTTGAGGTTGCATGTGATGCCTTAGGAATAGGCATTAGGAGAGTATTAAATTACACAAATTTTTTTTTGTAGTCTACTTTAGTAAGAAGTTAAATGGGGCTAGACAAAGATATTCCACTTATGGTAAAGAGTTTGATGCAATGATTCAGTCAATCAAGCATTGGTGACAAGAATCACAACATATTTCATACTTCACATTGACCATTAAGTTCATAAGTTTATCAAAATTCAAAAGAAGTTGAGTTATAAACATGCCAAATGGATAGAATTTTTGGAAGCCTATACTTTTACTCTTAAGCACAAGCCTAGTGCTGAAAATAATCCTGCAGATGTCTCTCTTTGGTAGCTTTTGCCATTGTTTTTGTAAAGTTTCAGATTCCTACTTTTACAAGACTTATGGAGGCTTTTCCTTCATACCCTGACTTTAATGCTATTTTTCATTCGCATAAAGAAATGCCTTTGTTTTTATTGAGCTCCTTTCTAGTCATTGTTGGATACTTGTATAGGATTAGTAGTTTGGCATCCCTAGGACATCTTTTCGAAATTTTTGATCTTAGAACTATATTCGAAGGATTGTTCGACACTTGGGGAGAAACTAGTCCTCTAATTTGGTTGAGAACAGTTTTTATTGCCCTTCTATCAGAAGATACATAGGTATGATTGTATTTGAATGCTACACATTTAAGCAGGCAGAAATAACTAAACAAAGAGCTAAGAAGTATATTGCTTTGCCTATTCCATAAAGAACTTGAGAGGATTTACTATGGATTTTGTATTGGGGTTATCTCAAATACCTGAGGGAGTTGATAGCATATTTGTGGTGGTGGATAGTTTTTTCAAAGTGACAATTATTATCTTGCAACAAAACTTTTGATGCTTCTCATATTGAAATGAAATTTTTCAAGGAGTTGAGACTATATAATTTACCGAATGCTATAAAATCTAATAGGGACGTTATTAGTTTCTTATTTTTGGAAGACAATATGAAAGTTGATTAGGACTATGCTTAATTTTTTCTCAGCCATTTATCATCGTGCTGATGGGCAAATTAAGTTAGTTAATAGAATACTTGAGAACCTATCAAGATGACTAGTTAAGAAGTGTATAGGACATTGGGATTTACCTTTAGTCATGTTTGAATTTGCCTGTTATAGTACGTCTCAAAAACAACCTAACAAGCAGTTTTTGAGATAGTATGCACATTCAATTTCAAAATCTCTTTTAAAATATTTTTAGATTCTACATTTACATTTTATAAAGATTTTATTGTCTTGGATTAAACTATTAGGGAAACATTGTAATTGCCGGCTCCAAAGTCCTGTTGTGGAAAGTGGAGGGTTGAGTTAGGTTGTCGACAACCAACATAAAATTTGTCGAAAAATCATGACATGAATTCTTTTGATTATTGTGTAAATGCTAGGGCATCCCCTGAATGTGACGCGTTGTATGACTTGAATATAGTGCAAAGTGTTCAAATGTCGTTACACCGGTGCCCGGTGTAGTGTCAAATAAGCAAGGATTCTCACGTTACAGATGGATGCAGGTAAAGAAGTTAGTCCATGAAACTAATATTAGGATAGGATCATGGAATATATGTACTCTCACTTGTAAATTAATGTAATTAGTTGATATTATGATTCATAGAAAGATAAATATCTTATATATTCAAGAAACTAAAAGGGTTGGAGAAAAGGCTAAGGAGATTGATAACTTGGGTTTTAAATTTTGGTATTCAGGTAAGGGTCACACTAGAATTGGTGTAGGTGTAATTATAGATATGAGTTTGAAAGATGAAGTTGTAAAAATTAATAGAATTGAAGATAGAATTATAGCCCTTAAAATTGTTGTTGAATCTAAGATTTTAAATATTATAAGTGCTTATGCTACTCAAGTAGGTTTAGATATAGGTTCTAAAGATAAATTCTGGAATGACTTAGAAGACTTAATACAAATGATACCTCTTGAAGAAAGAATTTTTATTAGAGGGCATTTAAATGGATATGTCAGTAAAGTGGTAGAAGATTTTATAAATATTTATGGTGGCTACGGTTTTGGAGTGATTAATGAAGAAGGTAAATTCATATTAGATTTTGCTTTGGCATATGATTTTATTATTGCTAATACTTTATTCAAGAAACGAGATGAAGCTTATTTTTACTTATAAGAATGGATCTAATAAAATACAAATTGATTATTTTCTTATGTGAAGAAAAGATCGTCGAGAATTTAAAGATTGTAAGGTCATTCCAAGTGAGGATTTAAGTACTCAACATTGATTATTAGTTTTAGATTTTAGGAGGAAGAGTTGTAAAATAAAGAATAATAGGAATTATCACCATAGAGTTATATGGGGGTACCTAAAAAACAAATAAAATTATTTTTCAGAATAAAACTCAAGATTTTAAGATTTGGGATATTCATGAAGAAGCAAATTTTATGTGGGATGAAGTAACAAACACTACTAAACAAATGGCAAAAGAGGTACTTAGTGAATGAAAAAAAAAGTTTTCTATAATAAAAATATATTAGATATTAAGGAGGGTGAAAAATATATATATGAACTAGACAAACAAAGAAAAAAGAAAAGTAAAGATTTAATTCAAGTAAAGTGTATTAAAGATAAAATTAAAAAAGTGCTTTTCTTAGAAAAATATATTCAACATAGTTGAGTGAGTTATGTTGATAAACTTTTTAATGAAGTTTCTGAAAATACAATCGACCTTAATGATCCTGATATCATTAATAATAATAAAATGTTTTATTTTACTGTCACTTTAATAAAAAAGATGTTGAGGAGACTTTAAAGAAAACCAAGGGTGGAAAGTTGGTACGATCTGATGATATTCCAATTGAAGTGTGGAAATATATAAGATATTTGAGAGTTTCTTCGCTTACTAAACTCTTTATATTATTTTAAAAACTAAAAACATGTCTGAGGTGTGTCGGAAGAGTATTTTGGACCCGATTTTTGAGAATAAAGGGGATGCACAAGAGTGTGCGAATTATAGAGGAATTAAGTTGATGTGTCATACTTCAAAATTATGGGAGAGGGTAATTGAACATAGGTTAAGATGTATTACAAAGATTTTTCATAATCAATTTGGATTTATGTTGGGCATTTCTACTATGGAAGCTATAGATTTATTGAGAGGTTTGATGGAGAATTTCAGAGATAATAAAGATGATATATATATGATTTTTATTGATTTATAAAACACTTACGATAAGGTTCAAGAGACATCCTTTAGAGAGTTCTTGAGAAGAAAGGTGTTGATATGACTTATATTCAAATTATTAAAGATATGTATACTAGATGTGTTACTTGTGTTCAAACAGAAGGAGGATTGACCGAATATTTTCCTATTTCTGTTGGATTACATCAAGGATCGGCTTTAAGCACATATCTTTTAGGGCGTGACAATTAGCTCTAGTGACAGAATTGTAACTATGACGATCAAATTATTAAAAGGTGTGAACGCTTAGATATCTCGGGTCTATTGTTCAAATTGATGGTGATATAGATGGGGATGTTATTAGTAGAATTCAAGTTGGTTGGTTGAAGTGGAGGAATGCTTTGGGCCTTTTGTATGATAGAAAAGTACCGCTTATACTGAAAGGAAAATTTTATAAGATGGTGGTGAGACCTGCAATGCTCTATGGCACTGAATGCTGGCATTTAAAAGAGAAGCATAAAACTAAGTGAAGTGTTGCCAAGATGAGAATGATTAGGTGGCGTGATAGGGTTGGTGTAGCTCCAATGACGGACAAAATTTGAGAGAGTCATCTCAGATGGTTTGGTCACATCAAACATTTACCATCTGAAGATCCGATTAGGAGGGTAGACATTTTAGATTTGACTTATGTTAAGAAAGACGGAGGTAGACCTAGAAAGACTTGGGCATATTGTAAAAATCTGATCATAATTTATTAGAATTAAAAAAAAATATGACACTCAATAGGACACAATGGAGAAAAAAGGATTCATGTAGTCGACCCCACTTAGTGGGATAAAGACTTGTGGGATAATGGTTTGTTGTTGTTTGTTGTTGTATGAAACTATTAAGAAATAAATTTACCAATCTAATATTTAATATGTTGAATATATGAATAAAATTAGATTTACAAAATAATATAAATAAGGTGAATATGTTATGATCCGTATCTGACATGAAAAATACCTCTAAATTCAAATGCTTCATGCAACAGTATGTGGACCATCTAAATTTATTATAAAATGGGACCAAATGCATATTTTGAAATTATCACACTACATTCATATAAACCCTATATTTAATATCAAAGATGTACCAACGCTTCAGGCTAATATATTAGATGAAAATTTAGAAACTAGTTCTTTTGCGGATGGAGAGAGCAACCAATTGTAGGTGGATATTTTGCCTAATATTTTTGAAGTATACCACGTTTTGACAAATGAAACATATATTGATGCCAGTGGAGAGCACGGGTGCTTAGTGGGGAGGAAGGACAAATTACCTAATGATACATGGCTTTCATGGGCTTGAATCACTTGATTTTGTGGATGATTATATGGACTCGGACTCTTTAGAGAGTTCTTCAAGGGTAAGGGTAAATTATGTAGCATTGGCAACATATGGTCCAACTACAACGATGAAGAGCAACAAGGATACTCGGCCAATTATAAGAACGAAGAATATTCAATTAATTTAGGAATTTTTAATTGTAATTTTATTTTAATTTAAGACTTTGTGTGTGTTTCACCTTTATAAAGGTTTGTAGAGAAAATTTGAAGATTTTATCTATTGGAGTAGATCTTTAAATTTATGACGGGATACTTATAAAATTATGAGGGAATTAATTAATTAAATAAAAATTTGGTAGTTAATTACTTACAATTAAGCTTTTTGGGCCAGCTACATGACATGAAACCTCTCTCCTCAACTCAAAACAAAAGCCTCTCACTCTCACACATTTATTTCTTTCTTTTTTGAATTACAGTTTGTAAAAGGACTATTTATTATATATTTGCTGTATGAATGAGATTGATTGTTGGTTGACTTCAAAATTTGGGATTTTTCAAAGGGTGTGGAGGCTCGGTGGCCATCCCATGCTAGAGATGTCTTAATAGTCTTCCTCAACCTACCTATTTGGTGATTGGTAGTTTTATCCGTTTCTATTTATATTATTTTTCTTTTCTTTTTGTGGGATTCCTGAGCTACATCTGCTTTATGTTCCCATAAAGTTTCATATTTTTTCGTCCCAAAAACATACCATTTCTCCTATGATGTGGTCAACTAAGACATGCACTAAATAGGATCTTGTCCTGTCCTATAAAGCTTTTGACCCATCAAAATCCTTTGAAAATTTAGGATCAACTCCATAAATATTCTAGAGACGTTGCTCTATCAATTTGAAGAGTTTCACGATTTTTTTTCAAGCCCTGAACCCTTTTTTGATGTTTAACATTTAAATTTAGGCTGTTGTTAATGTCAGGTTCTTGTATGACCTAGTGTGAATTTAAAAACTTTAAAAAATATTAATAGCCTCTAAATTTTCTAAAAGTTTTCAAAAAATAACTAGTTACAATCCTCTTAAATTTTCAAATAATTTCACGTTGTGGTTCTTTACATTTCCCACATGAAGGGCCTTAACTCAGATCTAGGTTATCTAGTTTTGGGCTGCTCATTGTATGGCCGACCCCTTGGGTCTTCTACAAGATCCATCCCACCAAACCCTCCTGGCACACCTCCCTTGAGCCCTTTGATTCTTCCTAACTCAAAACATTCTATCCCTCCAAGGCTAGCCTGAGGTTTTCGCTGCCATTAAATGATTGGGTGGTGAGGGAGTTCTATAACTCCTTTGTTGTCCTCATTTTTTATCTCAATTAATGTTCAAATTCTTTTGATATCTTTATTTCACTTTCTACATTTTTATTTTGCTTCTCTTCTCGTTAACCACTAGCTTTACAAGTTGGAGAATACATGAAGACTTCACACGGACAACTGCCAAATTAATTCATATAGATTTTTTTCTTAACTTTTTTTTTCAGTTCTCTCTTTTTTTTTTTTTGGCATTTCTTTTTTGCTTTCACTCTTTTCATAGATGCAGCATATAAATCCAATCTTATGCATGGACATTATGATCATTTACATGAAGATCAAGTACATTGATGCAGTGGAGGGTTGGATTTCTATTTATCTTATAGTTAGTCTTCTCCATCACAATTGTTTAATGTTCATAAAGTCGACCCCTAATTTCCTAAGATGCCCATGTTGAGCTCTCAACACAGCTTATAAGAAAATTGCCCTATTTCTATGGATTGAGAATTTGCACTTTAATAGGCAGGTGTACATCTCGCCATCTCTTGCAATAGCAAAGCACACTGGTGATCTATAGAGTTCCCAAGCCTATTGTCAATATTCTCTCTCACTCTCTCTCTTTGCTAAATAAGGACTATATGATTTATCGTTCTTTAGCACCTCCTAGCTTATGATCCCCAAGTTTTACTGCTTTGGAGCTCTCCCCTCAAACAGCCATCTAAATCTATTGCGCCAAGGGATAAACTGGACACCTTTTTCTATCGTTGCCATTGGTGGTGGGGTCTAATGAATCACATCATATTCCTTGTCCTCAGGCAATGTTGTCAGGTGGGGATCCTATGTGGGGTTGGCGACCAAAGAGGAATCCTTTTTTTTTCCTCCAAAATCTTTGATATTTCTAGCCCTTTTGCAACATCATATTACTCCCATTGACTTCCGTTTGGTCTTTGGAGTTGAATCATAGCATTCAAATCAAGATCTTGAGTTATTATTCCCTTTTGTACATTTCCAATCGCCACAGCTTACTAGCACAACCTCTGGCTATTTTAGAATCATCACATGGTAAATCTCATGCAACCCTTGGAGGCTAGTGGCTTGGTTTACACTCAATTTCAAAATAGCACTGGACATGAATTTTTTATTTAGAGAAATGGAATTAAGGGCTGGATGCCTAATCACAATTAATGGTCTAGATTCACTTGCATTAAGAAAATTATATTTAGACTAGGGTTATAGGTTTTAAAAGCTCATGATATGATTTCTTCCAAACCACTAGATTAAGATCCAATGATCAGTTGCTTGCTGCCATTTCAAAAGAAGGAATTTCATTAGGATCCACAAAAAATACGGATTAATTAGATCTCTTGATATTAGTAAATAATTACTTATTAAGGCCAATCATTAGTAATCATAACCGATAGCATAAGGATTGGCTCATTTAAAGTAAACGTCTTAGCTTAATGTCACTTCAGCACAAAAAATAACAAATTAGCAATGTTAAAATCATTTCCAAAGATTAAAATCATTTCCAATGATTAAAATCACTTCCAAAGCCTTAAAACCAATCAAAACTAAATAAATATCTACTTAAGAAGCCATAAATATGAAAATTAATAAAAAAATTAAAAAATGGACCTTTGCATGGTATAAATTTCATGTTTGGTTAAAAAGTAAATACAACAGCGATAACAACAAACCTTTATCCCACTAAGTAGAGTCAGCTACATGAATCCTTTTTCTCCATTGTATTCTATTGAGTGTTATATTTTCATTTAATTCTAATAATTTAAGATCATTTTTATACAACATGCCCAGTCTTTCTAGGTCTACCTTTATCTTTCTTAAGATAAGTTGAACCGAAAACTTCTACTCTCCTAACCAGATCATCAAATAGTCGACGTTTAATGTGACCAAACCATCTAAGCCAACTCTTTCTAATTTTGTGTGCCACTGAACTAAATTTGTTAAATTCAAAAAATAATTTAGATTCATTAAGATGTCCCAAATTAAACATAAAGTGGTATTACAATCAGTGAACTTTAGAGAATAGAGCTTCATGCATATTTTAGTGATAGGAGGGGTATTTAAACCCAATTACAATAGATGCAATAAAGAAAAGAAATAAAAACAGAACATAACAAGTAGAAAATAAATAAAACAGAATAAAACAAATAAGAAAGCTAATAATAATTAATAACAGTTTGGGATTGTCATTGTAAATTTAATACTCCTTCAAGTTGAAACATATATATCATTCATATTAAACTTGGATTGGAAGTCATCGAACAAAGGATGAGAAAACTTCTTGGTGAGGATGCCCGCTAGTTGACCACTAGAAGACACAAAAGTAACAAATTTCCTGACTCAATTTTTTTCTTAATGAAGTGTATGTCAATCTCCACATGTTTAGTAAGATCATACCGGACTAGATTGCGAGTAATGTTGATGGTTGCCTTATTATCACAGAATAACTGCAGTGGGACGGAAATGGGCATATGAAGTTCGCGGAGCATGATGCGTAACCAGAGAGCTTCACAAATTTTCAAGTATATGGAGCGGAATTCAACTTCAACACTATTGTGGGTAACTATAGCTTATTTTTTGGTTTTCCACGTGACAAGATTTCCTCATACAAATGAGTAATACCTTGAGGTGGAATGTCAATCATTAACCGTTCTGGCCCAATCATCATCTGGATAAAAAATAATAGACCGAGTGGTGTGACAAGAGAAAACAAACCTGAGCTCGGTATACTTTCTAAATAGTGGAGCATCCAGTGGACAACTTAAAGGTGGTGTTCATAGGTGTCATGCATGAATTGACTCACTATAACAACTGCGTGACATATGTCAGGGCGAGTATGGGCGAGGTAGATGATTTTTCCCATAATGCGCTTGCAATGAGTTTTGTTGACAGACACAACATTGAGAATGTAAGCTAATTGCTCATTGGGATCCTTAGAGACAGCAATAAGTTTGCACAGTAGAATGTTGTTCTCTGTCAAGAGATTAATCACATATTTGCACTGAAACTAACAAATGCCTTGAGATGAGTGACCACTTTTATGTCTAAGAAGTATCAGAGAGATCTCAAGTCTTTCATTTCAAAGGACGTGGCAAGAATATCTTTCAAGGTCTCTAATGTTGGGAGATCGTTACCTATACGAGCAATATTGTTAACATAAACAATAAGGATAACCATCTGGTCATTGGAGGAATGCCAGATGTGGAGGTTGTGATCTGATTGAGCTTCAGTAAAATCATGTTGTGAACTTGCAGAATCAGGCCTTTAGGCACCGTTTTAGCTCAAAGAGGGAATTTTGTAAGCCGCACACTTGCCTTTTGGATGTAGCAATGTCAAAGCTAGGAGGGAGAGACATGTATAACTCTTCTGTAAGCTCTCCATTCAAGAACACATTATCTACATTTGGTTGGAATAATAGCCAATTCGGATTCACCGCAAGGGACAATGGACCCCAATAGTATTTAACTTTGGCACCGGAGCAAATGTCTCTTCATAATCAATCGTGTGGATATGTGAGTACCCTTTGGCACCAATCGCGCCTTGTTGCGTTCAAATGATCCATCAGAGTTGAACATGGTGCTGAAAATCAATCGGCACCCTGTAACTTTCTTACCCCAAGGGAGGTCAACGACGTCCCACGTATAGCTCCGCTGAAGAGCATGCATCTCCTCCATTACTCCCGTTTTCCAGGCTGAATCAGCAAGAGCCACCTCAATAGTAATTAAGATCTGATGGCCCATCAGGGCAGTAACAAATGCTCTGTATGTCGGCGATAGAATGTGGAAAGTGACTTTTTTCCATAGAGTAGAGAGAGCTTGTCTGATTGCATACCTTACTTGGAGAACTTACCTCATTCGGAGGAGGTTTCGTGCTGAGGATGTTGCCCGAAGTGGAGTCAAAGTCCTGTAAGGAGGTAACGGGCTCCAGAGTAGGAGCATTGGCACAGGTGCGTCGAGTGTAGACACAAAAAATGGGATGGGGAGAAGGTGCATTCAACGAAACAGAGGACTCCTCAGTGGTAGGAACAATGGGAGAACATCCATAGGAGTAAGATAATAGATAGTGTCTGAGAACTCAAGCTTCCCATCACTTGAGGTCGAGCTAAAAGATAAGCAACACTTTCAAAGAAGGTCACATCAACATTCACACAAATTTTGTTTGTGGTAAGATCAAGGCACTGATACCCCTTTTGAGTTGCGGAATACCCTAGAAAGATATATTTTATTGATCTGGGATCAAGTTACTCCGAATCGGGGCAACGTTTTGAATAAAAACCCTGCATCCAAAAATCTTGGGATCTAATGTTGAGAAAGCTCGATTGATAGGGAAGCATGACATCAGGGTGGCTAAGGGAACTTGGAACTTATGAATTTTAGAGAAGAATCTATTTATGAGATTGGTGGTAGTCGAAATGACATCGTTCTAAAAATGTTTGGGACATTTGATTGAAACATCCTAGAGCGAGCAACGTCGAGGCAACGGTATTTTCCCTCAGTTACCCCATTTTGTTGAGTGTCTCTACACGAGCAATGATGTAGAATGCCCTTATCAAGAATTCACCCAAAATAGAGTTGAAAAACTCATGACCATTATCGGTCCGAAGGATCTGAATTAGAGTCTTGAATTGAGTTAATTTGAAGGTGCAGAAGTTTTGGAAGGTGACATCAAACTTTGATTTATCTTTTAAAATATAGACCCACGTTATCTGAGTGCGATCATCAATCAAAGTCAAGAACCATCATTTATTGGTATAGCTAAAAGTGCGAGAAGGTTCCCATATGTCACTGTGAATGAGAGAGAA
>NW_018165768.1:20698-43381 GCF_001263595.1 Phalaenopsis equestris | reverse complement strand
AGTACAACCAACCTTTTACCAGCAATAGAACTACAGGAGCCATAGATAATTCTGACATCTTTCTTAGAATACAGATAATAAATTGTGAAAGCTTGTGAGCATGAGCCATAGATAATTCTGACAACATCTTTCTTAGAATACAGATAATAAATTGTGAAAGCTTGTGAGCATCCAATTATTATTTTCCGTGGAACCTGAATCAATAATCCATGGATTAGAGGAGGAACAAATAGTGAGAACCACAAGAAGAGTACCTTGTCAGATGTGGGAGGTTGACAGACAGACAGAGACTTGATTAGCTCCAAGAATTTTGATCATTTGCTCCATCTGGTTTATCAATGATTTGGAGGATTCTAAGATTTTTTGGGTAGGATTCAGGTGAATCGTGGTAGACTCGGATGTTGTCGTGAGACCCTTGGTAGCAGAAGATTTGACCAAAGGTTTGTATGCCGGTTTATCGTGAAGCTTCTGACACTTTTCCCGAGTGTGGTTGGGTTTGTGACGGTAATCACAAGTGGGGTGACCGACCCGAGGTGAGATGGATAAGGGTTAAGCACTATTCGAGATCAAGGCGGATGACTTGACTAAAGGAGTAGAAGTACCAAGCATGATAAGTCTCCGACTCTCTTCCCTGCGAATCTCGGTGAAAGCAGCGCGAACAGAAGGAAGAGGGTCCCGATCAAGATTACGGCCTCGGACTTCGTCAAGGTTGTTGTTAAGGCCAACCAGGAACTGGAACATGCGATCCTTTTCTACAATTTGACTAAAGGAGTAGAAGTACCAAGCATGATAAGCCTCCGACTCTCTTCCCTGCGAATCTCGGTGAAAGAAGCGTGAACAGAAGGAAGAGGATCCCGATCAATATTACGGCCTCGGACTTCGTCAAGGTCGTTGTTAAGGTCAACCAGGAACTGGAACATGCGATCCTTTTCTACAATCTTCTGGAAGAGAAAGGTCGGTTGGAGAATTTCAAGTGTAGTCGTGATATAGGTCGCATTTTATCCATAGTGCAACAAAGCTACTATAGTATTTGGTCACGGTCCTTGATCCCTGTTTGCCTCCCGAATTTTTTTAGTGGAGAATTTCAAGTGTAGTCGTAATACAGGTGGCATTTTATCCATAGTGCAACAAAGCTATTATAGTATTTGGTCACAGTCCTTGATCCCTGTTTGCCTCCCGAATTTTTTTAGACCCGAGTTTCTGGGATTCTTAGAATGATTTATTTGTCTCAGGTCACAGTCCTTCGTTCCTATGATTCTTTCCAAGTAGGTGGAATATTTATGCCACTACTTGGTGTGGTTACGCCGTCAGGACGATTTTACTGTACAAGATTCTTAAGTATTCAATTTGAGCATCAATCTCACGTGCGACGTTCTCGACAAGTTTCTTGTGAAGTAGGCGTGGCCATGCTGTGGAGGATCTTTCGTTCTTGTGTTTTTTCTCGAGCGGACGGGAATATTTACGCTGCTACTCGACATGTTTATGCCTCTAGGGTGGCTTTACTATACACGATTCTTAAGTCATCAATTCGAGCAATGAAGGCTATCAACGTCGTGTGCATCATTCTCGACAGGTTTTT
This sequence comes from Phalaenopsis equestris, assembly GCF_001263595.1. Taxonomy (NCBI): domain Eukaryota; kingdom Viridiplantae; phylum Streptophyta; class Magnoliopsida; order Asparagales; family Orchidaceae; genus Phalaenopsis; species Phalaenopsis equestris. The sequence continues at coordinate 41,802 of NW_018165768.1, read as the reverse complement.
CGTGCAGTAGAAAAGAGCCGAGGAGAGTTTTAGCGAGAGCTTTCTCGTGAGATTGAGAGAAAGAGTTGAAGCAAAGTTCTGTATGTTTCTATATTTGAAGAGAGTAAATCTGAGTGTGTATCATTATATATTTCAGGTTCTTCATAGTAGAAATTTCTTGGTTTTGGCTCCGTGACTTTTTCATGTTCTTGGGGTTTTCCACAAATCTTGATGCGCTTTTTCTGGGATTATTTTCTTTTATCGTGCTTCAGTTTGATTTTTTTTTTTTGAATTTCTCGAATTGTTGTGTTTCTATTTCGCGGTGTAGTTTTGATTTCTAATTGATCAAAACCCCAAGTGTATATTTTCATCCCAATAAATGGTATCAGAGTGGGGTGTTTGATTCGAGTGAGAGCAATGACCGACGAAACAACACTAAGTGGAGAAGTTCAATAGATAAAACTTAGCATTCTTGAAGATATAATTGGAGGATTTGTTGGACTAAAAAAATTATATTTGCCACTATAAGCAATCGCTAATATGCTTGTATCAATGACAATGGAGAAATGAGAAGTTTTGGATCGAATAATCCTAGATTTGTTACATTTAATATAGTGAATGAAAAAATCATGATGGATCTCTTGGCGGCATTGAGAAACAACAACAACAACAACAACAACAACAAAGCCTTAATCCCACTACGTGGGGTCAGCTACATGAATCCTTTTTCTCAATTGCGTCCTGTTTAGTGTCATATTTTCATTTAGTTGTAGTAAATTAAGATCAATTTTTATACAATAAGCCCAAGTCTTCCTAGGCCTACCTCTGTCTTTCTTAACACAAGTTGAATCTAAAACATCTACTCTTCTAATCGGATCATCAGATGATCGACATTTAATGTGACCAAACCATCTAAAACGACTTTCTCTAATTTTGTCTGTCACAGGAGCTACACCAACCCTATCACGAATATATTCATTCCGCATTTTGTCTCTAAGTGTAAAGCCACTCATCCACCTAATCATTCTCATCTCGGCAACACTTAACTTATTATTATGCTTCTCTTTTAAAAGGCCAAGGTTCAGTGCCATAGAGCATTGCAGGTCTCACCACCGTCTTATAAAATTTTCCTTTCAGTTTAAGCGGTACTTTTCTATCACACAAAAGGCCCGAAGCATTCCTCCACATCAACCAACCTACTTGAATTCTACTATTAACATTTCTTGGCGGCACTGAGAAAGATATACGAAAAACCTTTAGCTTCTAATAAGATTTTTTTCTGATTAAGAGGTTATTCAACATAACGATGGTGGAAGATAGTTCAGTGGTACAACATCTGAATAGTTTCAAAATTATAACAAGTCAGTTGTGTTCTGTAGGGATCAAATTTGATGATGAGGTCAGGGCACTGTTAACTCTGTCTTTATTGTCGGACGACTACAATTGGTCACAGCAGTAACTCTTCAAAAAAATATGAAATTGAATTTTGATGACATTCTGAGATAGGTATTGAATGAAAAAGTTCATAGAAAAATAATGTGATGAACATTCAGGTTCCATGTTGAATGCTTAAAACATGGGAATGAATTTGGCATGAATACGGGAAGAAACAGATTCTAAGTCAAAGTCGAACAGAGGAAATGTCAGAGGTTAATGATGGAACTATAGAAAAAAAGGCATTCAAGATGAATCGTAGAGCTTCAAGGATAGTTGGTGGTGGAGGACTAGAAAGGAATCTTTATACAAATGTCTCAACTAAGAAATCCAAGGTGATTCACCGGTGCATCCCTAGTCAGTATTGAATCTTGAACAGTAGATTCAAACTTCTCTTTTGATGCAGGGCCCAACAAGTATTTGTTTAGAAATTACAATAAGAGTGATTTATGGAAGATTTATTTGGGAGACAAGACCTGCAATATCATAGAAAAGGGTGATGTGGATATCAAGTTGCCAAATAGATTATTCTGGAAGCTTACTGCAGTCAGACATGTTTCAGGTCTGAAAAGAAATCTAATCTCGCTGAGCTAATTGACAAAATCAGGGTTCATTACTACTTTCACAAGTGATTTGTGGATGGTGACCAGGGGGCAATGGTGATGATTTGAGACAATGTTGAAGGCAATCTTTACTTGATTAATAAGATAACAAATTTCATTGATGTGGTTGAAACCAAAGTGGATGTAGGTTTGACACTCAGACTTGACTATATGTGTGAGAAATGTATGAAGTCTCTATTTTCGAAGAATAAGCTTCAATGTTCGAAATTTATAGATTTGGACTTCTATGAAAATTGTGTATATGGAAAGATGAAGAAAGTTTCTTTCTCAAAAGTGGGTCAATGGTGGACTCAAAGAAATTGAAGTTAGTGCGTATTGATGTATACGATCCTAATCTAGTATATTCTATTGGAGATTCCCACTACTTTGTCATATTTATTGACGATCACAAATAAAAGGTATGTGTTTACTTATTGAAATAAAAATCCAATATATTTGAAATGTATATTAAGTGGAAGATTACGATAGAAAATGAGACAAACTTGAAACTGTAGTGTCTCAAATCAAATAATGGGGGTGATTATCATGATTGACAGTTCAAAAAATTTTATGCTACAGAGGGGATTGGGCATGAATTCACTATTCCAAGAACTCCACACTATAATGGAGTAGTTGAATGTATGAACGTAGCTAATATAGAGCATGCCAAATGTAGAGGTTGCATGCAAGTTTGCTAAAGCAATTTTGGGCAGAAACAGTGAACACTACAGTGTATGTGATCAACTGTGGTCTATCAGTAAATTCGAATGAAGGCTTGTCTGAAGAAGCCTGGAGTGACAAAGAGGTAAATTTATCTCACTTAAATATATTTGGGTGTTTTGCATATGTACATGTTGATGTAGGGTTTACGAGTAAACTTGAGATGAAATTTTTCAAGTGTACCTTCATAATTTATGGCTCAGACGAGTTTGGGTACGAGTTTTGAGGCTACTAGATAAAAAAATTATCAGGAGTAAAGATGTTACATTCAATGAAATGGAGATATACAATATTACATTAAATGAAATGAAGATATACAATTTTACATTCAATGAATGGAGATGTACAGGGACATGATCAAAACTCAGGATTTTTTGTTACTTTTGAAGAGTCTAAATGTGTTACGATAGAAAATACTGGTCATCAAGTGTGTGGAGAAAGAAGTGTTCAATCAAATTAAGCACACAAAGTGCCTCAGTCAACTGCTGTTGAAGTCATGAGTTCCAACAGCCTTATTTTTTCTATTTATTGTTTACAGATAGTGGTCAACCAAAGTTTTATGAGAAGACCACTCAAGTTGAAGATTCAAGAGAGTGAGAGCTTGTCGTGGATGATGAAATGCAATCATTTGAGTCAAATCGGACCTGAGATTTGATGATTTTACCATATTACAAAAGACCCCTACACAAGTCTATGGGTCGAAAGAGGAATCAGATGGTAGCAAACAGAGCAAGACAAGACTTGTTATGAAGGGGTTTTAATAGAAGGAAAGAAAGAGTGACTATATAAATATTTTTCTTTGGTGGTGTGTGATAGTAGAGGAAGATCTACATCAGGAGTAGATGAATATAAAAATATTTTCTTACATGGAGATCTGGAGGGATTATATATGGTGCAACCGTAGGGTTATGAGGTTTCAAATAAGAAGATTTAGTCCGCAAATTGGAGAAAAGCCTTTTTGGCTTAGAGCAAGCACCGAGATAGTGATATAGGAGGTTTGACAGATTCATATTAGATAGTGGGTACATAAAATACTAGACAAACCATTGAAAATTCATCTAACACTTCAGTAATTGTTATATCTTACTTCTTTTGTATGTGGATGAACATGCTGATTGCAGGGCAGATATAGAGAAAATCAGGGACTTAAATCAACAATTTTTAAGTAAGTTCGAGATGAAGGATTTAGTTCCAATTAAGAAAATCCTCGGTATGAGAATCAACGGGATAAGATTGTAGGTATACTGAAATTGTCTCAGGAGGAGAATATTGAGAAGATCTTACAAATGCTCAACATGAGGCAAAACTATTTTGCATCCCAATAGTAATCATTTCAAGTTGTCTACAAGAATTATTGCCGAAGTGTGAAACCAAGCAAGCATGAATGAGAAGAACTATCATGCTTCAACAGCTGGAAGTCTAATATATGCTTGTATCAGACCAGATACTATATATATAGTGAGAGTAGCCAGCAAGTACATGGGTGATCTAGAAAAACATCATTGAGAGACAATGAAGTAGATTCTCAGGTATTTGAGTGGAACAATCAATATGACACTTTACCATGGAACTGTAGATATCAATTTACAGGGATTTATTGATTTAGATATGGCATGAGATTTTGATTGTAAAAGGAGCACGATAGGGTATATCTTCACTTTAGGAAATACAACAGTGAGTTGAGTTTTCAAGCTACAGGGGATTGTAGCATTTTCAACTACCTAGTCCGAATATATAGCTATCACTGTGTCAGAGCTTTATGGCATAATTGGATAAAGTGCAGAGGATTGACAAGTTTTATAGTGACAGTATGTTTGCAATTCATTTACTAAGAACACTTAGTTTTATGCTAGGACAAGCCACATTCAACTGAGATATTACTTTATATGCTTTCTTCTAAAAAAATGTATAGTTGTTCTTGTAGAAGATACACATAACTTAGAATCTTGCAGACATGTTGACGAATGTGTTGATTATTGAGAAATTTTTGCTATGCTTGGCATCAGTTGAAGTCCAAGAAGGTTGTAACAGGTGGTGAGTCACACCACGGTATAAGACTATGAAGATGTTACAGATAAATATGTGAAGTCGGAGGACAATTGTTAGGTGCTATCAGTCTCTAAGTTGGAGATTGTTGGAGTGTGGAGCCTAGCACCTGAAAGAGCGCTCCTACACCACTGCAAACGGGTGCCTCTGCATCTGGGCTTGGCGTAGCCTTGCCTGAAACAGGCGTAGCTAGTCCGGGCTACGAAACTCACCGCAACGTATGTAGCCACTCCACGGAGGATCCTTTTTTCCTATGTTTCATCCGAAGCGATGAAATATTTAACCCGCTACTTGACGTGGCTATGTCGCCAGAATGACTTTGCTAAACACGATTCTTTAGTCTTTGTTTCAAGCTACAAAAGCTGTCAATCTCGTGTGCAGCATTCTCGACAGGTTTCAATGAGGGCTTTTTCTTATGAGATTGAGAGGAATGGTTGGAGTGAAGTTCTGTACGTTTCTATATTTACAGAGAGTATATATGAGAGTGTATCTCTATATATTTATGGTTTTTCATAGTGAAAATTGCTTGGTGGTGGCTCCTTGGTTTTTTTCCTGTTCTCGAGTTATTCCACGTAAATCTTGGTGTGCTTTTTTTGGGATTTATTTCTTTTATTATTCTTTTGTTTGAAATTTTGTTCTGGGTTTTTCAAATTGTTGTGATCCAATTCCGCAGTGTGTTTTTGATTTCTAATTGGTCGAAGCCATGAGTGATTATATGCATCCCAACAAAATTGAGGGATTGTAAGACTTGACCATTGGGCTTCTCTTAAAAGTTCAGATATAACTGCTATCTTACGCTTCTTTAGGCTTCCTTGATTAAGTGGTAGTAAGGTTTGATTTCTTGGTTTGCCTTATACAAAGCCAGCATGTGCACAATGCATTTTTCAATTCTTAGGGTCTGTTTGGGGTAGCTGTTGATTATTTATAATCTACTGATAATCATATTATTCTGATAATTTGATAATCTGCAGATTGTCAGAATAAGTTGACTTACTGTTTGGGATAGCTTATTCAGAATGGCTTACTGGCAGCAGTTGTTGGATAAATGACCATTCTACCCCTGTTTGGTTAAGCTGTTGCAACAGAACTGTATGAGCACAGAAATAGATAAAACAGAACCCGCAAATCATTACAGATCAGTTCAAAAAGATAACATCTTATACAAAGCCAGCATGTGCACAATGCATTTTTCAATTCTTAGGGTCTGTTTGGGGTAGCTGTTGATTATTTATAATCTACTGATAATCATATTATTCTGATAATTTGATAATCTGCAGATTGTCAGAATAAGTTGACTTACTGTTTGGGGTAGCTTATTCAGAATGGCATAGCTTATTCAGAACGGCTTACTGACAGCAGTTGTTGGATAAATGACCATTCTGCCCCTGTTTGGTTAAGCTGTTTGCAACATAACTGTATGAGCACAAAAATAGATAAAACAGAACCCACAAATCATTACAGATCAGTTCAAAAAGATAACATAGACTGCTCACACTCTCATGAGTATCAAAAGAGTATGTTGGTATTCTTAGAGTGCCAATTAGTAAATATAGCATTAGTTTTTGAATAGTAAACCCAAGCTCATCTTTTACCAAAATTCAGTGTGACACCACTTGCAAGTGACGTCGTAGCCAACCTAGCCTGTCCTCAAAAATATTGACATTAATAACACTTAACATCCTAAACCCTCACCTCCTTCTGACTATAATTTTGTTGGGCCATGGCATTAAACTTTCTAACAATGCATACCAGTAATAAACGTTAAATTGTATTCACTTGATAAATTTTTGCTCCCGCCACTTCGATAATCTTCATCAGTTCAACATGCTTTCAATATTAATCTTCGACGCCACTTCGATAAATATATGATTTTTATTCTTTATTTTAATCACTCACTCCCATTTTTATAAGAGGCAAAAGGATAACAGAGAAAAATTAAATCTAGGGTTCTTAAAAGGATCAAACCCTCTGGTTGTCCAACCAAGAATCGAAGAAGACAGTCTTTTAACAGGAAAAAAAATCATTGTGCGCCGCTTTAATTCAATAAAAAAAATTCGATCTTTATCGCCGTCTGTAGAGCACGAAAAACTTCCAGCGAGCGACGAGCTAAAATTCCCGCCATCGATGTAGAGGATTCGAGAGAGACCGGTCGGCGGAAGGCTAGCTCGAGATGAATTGCAGAGAAGCTGGAAATAGGAATGCGCTTCGAAACGGCATTGGGCCTCCACGCTCCGTCTCACGCTCTGGTGTTGACCTCCGCCAGGATGAAGGAGATCGGGGAGGGGGTGGGCGAGGGCGAGGGCGAGGGAGGAATTCTTCACCCTAACACGCGAAACAGACGCTTCCCCGCATATTAACAAAATTTTTGAAGTGCGTGGGAGTGGCAGGGATACGCTGGGCTGAACGTCTTTTCCAAACACCTCTACGGCGTTTTCATACCGCCACCGCACCCCTATAAGCTGCCCCAAACGGGCCCTTAATTGTTGATTGAGTGTGATTTTAACCACAAAAATCTAAACCATATAATAGCATGAATCGTAAGCTTATCCAAATCCAGAGTTGTAAGCCCCAATTTGATTGATTGGGCTAGTGTTATGTTAAAGCATCTATTCTGTAATAACTCTAAAATTGTCAGGCGTTCTCAGTCAAACACAGAGATGTATGCGCAAATTCCATCAAATCCAATATTTTGAGGCAAGTTCATAATTGGGATTTTGAGTCTCAAGATGTCACTAGTAAATATAAAGAAGTGAAAATTTATGACTTATGAAATTTTAATTCGTATTAAATATAAAATCTTTAGTCTTTTGGATCATCTTTAGGATCGTATATTTATTTATGGGATTGGGTCTTGTTAGCTTCATTCAAAACAAATTCCTTGCTAATCTAAGCAAACCAAGTCATAATTAAGATGCTTTTTTATTGACTGGTCATCATGGTGTTGGCTAGAGCCTTTTTGGGTTGAAACAGTGATTGAGCATCAAGGAAATAGAAAAAAAACCAGTCTACAGATTATATTTACAATAATGGATGATTTTGCATTTCCCTGACAAAATTCTTTCATGTCCTTCGCAATGCTAGCCTTTCAAGAGATTAGATTTTCTTTCTCTTGTAATTTTGGTGGATATCACAATTTTGATATTTGCTTTTTCCTTTGAAGTTTGGATCATATATATTTTGATTGACAAACCTTGTATCATGCTTGGAACTATTCCTAAGGAACTCTGCATAGTTGGGCTCTCATTAAAATTTGGTTGGCCCAGTGCAGGCTTGTCTATTTGATTGGATTGGCCATTTTTTACATTAAGGAATTAAATATTTACTTTTTTGCATTTAGGCCTCTCCATTGTATTATTTTATTTTTGTCCAAAAGTCTATCTTAAGTTCCAGGAGCTGAATATTTGCAAAAGGCTCTCATTTTAGGATTTTCTTAACAGAGATTCTACTGACTCGCTTTTTTGCTATTTTTCAGCTGATTGAAATTTGTTGAAGGCACGCAAAAGTCTAAAATTTCTTTTTTTGACCCTTGTTTCATCTATTCATTCCAAAATTACAAGAAACTGAGATGTTCCTTTATTTAATAATTCTAAATGTGGGGTAATATAGTAGTATAGTTTCTTGGTTAAGGAGTTATTTTATTTTTTTTTGAAAAATAAATATAAAAAATTCCCAAGACATTCTAAATGTCAGATCGGTAGGAGTGTATAGATGCACTAGGTGTTAAAATGTCAGCTGATATAAAAAGGTGATGAGATAATCTAAACGGCGAGCTTAGGATGGAGTTTTCCATAGGCTCATGGTGCTGAAATGACAAGTGATGTTTAGGATTTGACTAATTTATTGGAACTTCATTTTATGGGGACATGACATGATTATTTTTAGGAAGTTTTTTTTTTGGTTGTAACTATACATAGTTATTCCAAACCTACATCACCAAAATGATAAATCAAAATCATCTCAATGGGTCATCAATGTCAAAAAATTAAACAGTCAGGATTATATTTTGACTGAACGTAAAATAGTTTCTTGATTATTCAAGATTCAAAAGCCCTTGTCTCTGTCCATACATTTACCAGTACACTATGGCTTATAGTGTCTGCTTTCTGGCCTATTCATTTACTCTCCTCCTGTGGTTTTCACATCATTTCGATAGTCATTTCTTATTTGTTTTGTCCTACAGCACATTTTTAGGGCAGAAAAATGTTAAGATCCTTTGCTCTGAAACTTCTCCATCTCCATGGTCATCCTTGTGGCCACTATGCTTACCAATTTTTGATAGCAACTCATGCCACTCATGCGTTTCTTGTGTGATGCACTTTCATCTAAAGTAAACTGAGCTCCTTAAAAAACGATAAGAAGACAAAAACTAGAAGAATGCTGAGTGCAAAATGTTCATTACATCCACTAGAAAGTAGGATATTGTTTTCCGTGTAATACAGACATAATCCTTAGTTTAAGCAAGTAACTGAAAATTCACATTTATTACTTTTGGAAAAAAATTCAATCAGCAAAATTGTTTTTGCATGTCAAGCAGTAGACTTTTTATATAATTTATGATGCAATTTTGATTTCTAAATTCTAGTTGAATTATATTTTATCCTTTTGTCATTAATTTTCTTACAAACTCATACGATATATGTTTTAAGAAAGTTTCATTAGCCTACCCGATTTTTCTACATTCTAGTCTAAACACTCAATCCTGATAATTTTTTATTTTGTGCGAAAAGTAATGGGAACAATTTTTTTTTCTTACTATAAACACGTAAAATAACTTGTATGATCAACTTCATCAACCATTTTCCTGACAAAAACAATGCGTTTACAGTGTGTTATATTATTGATTGCTGCTGGGCTTGAAGAGCTTATTGATACAAAGTCTCCAGCTATGTCAAGAGCTATTATAAATTGTCTTTTCCTTACAAGATTCTTGTCTTCATAAAAGATCCATTAAACCTTTAACCATTTTTTCTTTGATAAAAAAATCCTAGACCTAGAGTTTGACATCTGTAATCTAATTGTTTTCTCAGTTTGTCTTATTAGAACAAATCCCAGTAATACTATCAACTGCATCTATGGTAACAATATGCCGAATGTTCTTTTCTATCTTAATTGGAATGTACGTGGATCTATGTTTCTAACAAGAGACTTGCTTAAAGGATAAAAAAAAAGCTGAGTTGCTCATAAGGTTGGGCTAGACACTTTTTTTGATGTTCTATAATGTTGGCCAACGGATGTTTAAGTTTCCACTATCAACCCTTGTGTGTGTGCTTGGATTATTTTAACATTTAATTTAATTTTAATTTTTAATTTTTTTATTAGAAATAAAATCATATTTGGTATATTAGAATAGAATATATTTTACTTTCTTATTAATTTTTGTGGCGGATGATAGAGATGATGGTCCTCTAGTGGCAGTGAAAGTGTCGGGCTAATGGAAAAAATATTATGTACAAACTGGATAGGTGCGGATTTAGTGGTATCGAGGTGGTATTGTGATAGTACCACAATACCACCAATCCACACATGCGGATTTTGCACGTAATATTCGCTTGGGGAAAACTACAGTTGGTTGTTTTTGAAGATACTAAAGGTACTTAAAAAGTATTTTTTTTGTTTTTAAAAGTAATTCCACTTATTCTTAGAAAGAAACTTAAAATTACACTAGATAAGTATTTTTTTATAACAAATGCAAAAAAATTTTTAAAAAATCTCGAAGTGGCCCATACTTTTCCACCTTCGGTGACCTTTTATGATAAACTTCGGTAAATGCAGTTGTAATCCGTTACTCGACCTCAATGCTTATGTATGTTTGTGATTACAGTTTGCAGGTTTTACTTGGCAATGAAATACGATTGTGTAGTTTTATCATGTAAATTTACGATTGTATTTGTTTGTTGACAAAGTTGTTATGCAGGTTTTACGTTGCTGAAGTTCTCCTTGCATTGGAATACCTGCACATGTTGGGCATCGTTTACAGAGACCTCAAGCCGGAGAATGTGCTGGTGAGAGAGGATGGCCACATCATGTTATCCGATTTTGATCTCTCACTATGCTGCACTTTCTCTCCCACGCTCATCAAGTCATCAACCTCGGACGCAGATCACCTGAAAAGCTCCACTGCGTACTGCATTCGAACATCCTGCATCGAGCCGTCATGCATGCAGCCTACATGCTTCACACCACGCTTCTTCATGGGCGGTAGATCCAAGAAGAATTCAAAGCTCACCAAGCCAAGGAAAGCTGAAATCAACCATCAGTCCATCCCTGAGCTTATTGTAGAGCCCACGAGTGCCAGGTCAATGTCGTTTGTGGGAACACACGAGTATTTGGCTCCAGAGATCATCAAGGGCGAGGGACATGGGAGCGCTGTGGACTGGTGGACGTTTGGAATCTTTTTGTACGAGCTATTGCTAGGAAAGACTCCATTTAAGGGTTCCGAAAATCGGGCCACTCTCTTCAATGTGGTTGGTGAGCCTTTAAGATTCCCGGAAGCGCCTACAATTAGCTTTGCCGCAAGGGACTTGATAAGAAGGTTACTTGTGAAGGAACCCCAGCAGCGGCTCGCGTATAAGCGGGGAGCTACAGAGCTGAAGCAGCATCCTTTCTTCCAAACTGTGAACTGGGCTCTCATACGTTGTGCCAGTCCCCCGGAAATGCCGAAGCCATATAAGAGTGTCAGGAGGCAAACTGTGGCAATTGTTGATGGTGACATTGAGGTAAGATCACTGGGAACATATCAGGACAATATTGATTTCTTTTGATGAGTTTTTTGTGTGTTATGTTTGTGTTTCATGATCCCTTTGGCAGTCTGGCGCATCAAGACTGTCTCATTGGGAAAAAAATTGCCCAAGTAAGACGTACGCAGCTGCGTACGTTAGAGAGGTTATTCAGAGGGTATTGGGGGTTTATATCTGCGTTATACTCCTGTAACCTCCCTGTAACTTACCTGTAACATACAAATATATGTAAACAAAAGCGCGGAACTTACTAAAAGGTACAGGTAGGTTACAGGTAGGTTACATGGAGGTTACATGGGGTATAACACAGATATAACCCTTCAATACCCTCTGAATAACATCCCTGACGTACGCCGCGCTGTCCAGCGCTGTCTACGTCTTACGTACGCAAATTTTTCTCCTCATTCGGCGGGCATTCTCTTAATATTCTTTAAATACATTTCACTTCACCTGTTCTTTATAATATGAATGGTTTTTAGTCATCGCTTTGTGAAACGTGAGAATGGGTTGGACAGAAGTTTACACCTGTTCTTGCGGGGAAAGGAGGTAAGCACTTCTGTAAGGTTTCGTGATTGTAACGAATGTTGCATTTCAAGTGCTTTCGTCATCCAAGTTATATATTCACATTGTAAATCTGTGTTTGATCTGATTTTATTTTATTATCTTGTCTATGAATTTTTTGAAAATGCTTTTCAGGAATCAGATTTCATTTTGATCCATGTGAATAGACGAATTTTTAATTCGCGAGGAGAAAAATTTAATTCGAGGATGCGATAACTCTTCTTTATCTATGATTACCAATACGTCTAATAATACGTTGACCGAAAATATTGATGCGGATCATTTATCGGTTTGTTTTTTTTTATTTATTTCCGTTGGTTTGATTATCCCTGTAGTTCTCTTTCAAAGGGCTGGGACAAGTCCCTATTTGATTTAGATATTTACACCTATTTGATTTAAAATGAAATCTTTTTGAAAATTACAAATATAATTTGATTGAATTGATTTTAATGATATATTATGTGTAAGAAGGAGTACCAACACACTTTGTAAGGACAAAATTTACAACATTATGCGGAACTACCTTTAAGCCCACTCTTAATTTTAAGTTAATTTTTTTATAAGGATGGGCAATTTTTTCAGTAGGTATGCTCCATTATTATGCTCTTTGTTTCCGTTTATGATACCTGTGCTTTTTTTAGGTATGCTCCATTATTTTGAGTGTCTGACTATGTACAGCCGTGATGCTCTTTGTTTCCGTTTATGATACCTGTGCTTTTATTTATTTATTTCCGTTGGTTTGATCATCCCTGTAGTTCTCTTGCAAAGGGCTGGCTCAGGTCGCCATGCTTTGCCAAGTTTTGCTGAAAATGACCTATTTGATTTAGTATGAAATCTTTTTGAAAATTACAAATATAATTTGATTGAATTGATTTTAATGATATATTATGTGTAAGAAGGAGTACCAACACACTTTGTAAGGACAAAATTTACAACATTATACGGAACTACCTTTAAGCCCACTCTTAATTTTAAGTTAATTTTTTTATAAGGATGGGCAATTTTTTCATTAGGTATGCTCCATTATTTTGAGTGTCTGACTATGTACAGCCGTGATGCTCTTTGTTTCCGTTTATGATACCTGTGCTTTTTCTTTTATGTTTGAGCTTTCTCCTTTTTATTTTCTTGTAAATTAGTATGTTATTATAATAAGTTAGCCCGACCTTAAATAAGCATAATGCCGCCCTTATACACTCGGAAGAGTAATATACAAATGAGAAAGTGAGTTGCTCAAAATTATAAGGTTAGTGCATGTAAAGAGTAATTCTAGTTTGACAAATTTAGAAGATTAGAGTTAGTATAAGAAAACCAGTGTCAGTGCAAGAAGTTTATGTTCAAGTTGGTCAAGAAGATGTATAAATGCAAGTGGTTAAGTAAAAATAATAAAATTAAATATGTAATTATTACTGATTGATCATAATCAACAGCATTGTAGGTACACCTAATTTTTAAATATATAATTAGATTAATTTTTATTCATTAAAATATTCAAAATATGAACTCATCACACTAGTTGATTTAATTTTATTTGAAATGATTAAGCTATTTAATTATTATTTTTAAAGTAGATTGATTTAAAATTTGAATTTGTTCTACTGTTTACATATCATACTATAAACTAGGGTTATCTATGTTATTCAATTATGTAGTCAAGGTTAACAGGTAAACTAGAGAATAAAAACATCTTTATCATGTATATTATGTGCAGTGAAATAAGATACAGGTTCATCAGAGATGGGGCAGGTGCTATGAAAGTTATTTTAATGCATTATTTGGCTAGAGTCAAGTTAAGAAGTAAGACTCACTTAAACCCAATTTAGGTAAGTTGGGCAAATCATATATCCATCTCCATCTCCAGTCACTATCTCACTCTTACTAAAATACATAGTTATATTTTTTCGTTCTTTTTAATGGAACTCGGAGTTGCCAACTAGTCTATTCATCATTATATTAATCTCACTTGCAACATCATCCTTTATGTATCATCAAAATGATTTGAATAAGGAAATATATCCAAAAATATGGAAATACAATGAGAGCAGATTAACAAATATCAAAGAACGTGGAGAACTTATATTAGAGCGATCTTCCTACAATAGGCCAATGGCATATGTCCAAAATAAGCTGGAGCAAGATATTTTGAAACCATCTCTACGAAGAAGCCCTAACATAGCAATCCACATACCAGAGAAGTCAAGAGATTTTTGTTCTTTGTTATAGGCTGAAAATTAACTCCCAAAAGAATGTGTTTCTTTGGTTAATTACATCTTTGGGGATACCCAAGAATAATCTAGATTAATCAAAAGGTCTTTCTTACACATTATGATAATTGGTGAAAACGGTAGACCAAAGGGAAATGGTTACCTCAAGTAGGAACGTCTTGGTGCTTCAAAGTCTATACCAAGTCGTAAGAGCAAAGATAAAGTATCTCACATCCTAAATGGATGGTAGCTCATAAGTGATCGAAGCCTTATAATGTAACCAGTTCATCAAGCAGAAGCATCCCACTGCTTCGAGGCCATATTTGACCATAAGGGTAGAAGTTGAATCGTAATATCCTAAATGGGCAGCAACCTGTCAACTAAGTGAGGCCCGCAAGATGACTCCAACGATACATCAAAGAAATGATTAGGCTCAATGGGTCTTTCAAAGAAAGGTGAGAAAAATCCTAGTTAGGTAGAAGTAGCCATGTCAGGAGTCCATGGAACCGTTATCCTGAGCTACCAAGGCCCCAATTCATCAAGTCATGAAGATAGTCGACTCAACTTGACTTGAGACTCTTTGTCAGCAACCCATGTGTTGTGTTGTCAAAAGAATCTTGGTGGCCCTAAAGCCAGAGGAATGAAACCTCCAAATCCTATAACCTTAGACAGGTGGAACTCATAGAATTTGGTACTTATGCTGCCAAAAAAGTCACAAGCCTACCTCATGAACAGAAAGATAAGATGGAACCATCTTCATGATGCAATGCAGTTAGTAAGAGCAGTCCTCAAATGTTGAGGCCCTATTAAAATGATTGGGAGATGGCTATGCATGTGACCCCATTTTTAATCCGGCTTGAAGGCCATGCATAAAATAAAAGCAATTTTGAAAAAGTGCTGATATTTTAATCCCAAAATTTAAATTTTTATCTTAATCTTTTATTAGATTTTTTAGTAAAAAAATTATAATTTTTAGGACCGTAAAGAGACTTGGTTATAATTTTACTAAGCATCCCAAACAAATCACAATCAAGAATGAGAAACTAAAAGGCACGCGACAAAAAAAGTAAACAAACCAAATAAAAGAATAGAACAGGCCTGGCTTCGTTGGGTCGACAATATATCCTAAAAAAGTTAAATAAAGGAGGTCAGGCACTGTAGATACATACTTTAGTCCTAAGTCTATACATCAATATCAAAATACAGAATTAAGATGCGAGACACGGGCATTCGCTCCTTGTCCCCATCGCGTGGTTCCACGCTTAAAGCACCTTAGGACCCCTGCCCATATCTTATTTCCACTACAAAATTTATTTTAAAACTGTAAAATTACATAATAAAGTCTAAAAAAAGGCTCTACCTGCAAAAAAGAGTGTTTAGCATAGTTTATCTCATGCAACATTAGTGAACCATGCACTGGGAGGATGGCTTAGCAAGCACCTGCAGGAAATGCATTAGTATAAATCATTACATCTACTCCTATTACTTGAAATGATTCCTAATCCTGATTTTTAAATGTAAGGATTTATGAAGTTGACACAACTACAACGCCAAAAACTTGATCCTTATATGAAATGTAAGTAGTGTAAAATATATATAATTATAGGCAATTAATAATTGGATTCTACATAAGTATAAATATCATTATCAAGTAATAATGGACTTTCTATTTAAGCCCCAAATATTGATCCCACGGGAAAGGTGTAAGTTAGCAATGATAAAATTTTAACATGAAATTTACAGAAAATCAAATGAAATCACTGCCACTAATTTTGAATGTTGAGATATTAACCAAACTAAATTACTTAACTATTAGCAAAACATAAATGGAAATTTTGAGTAATAATTACTAATCTACTAACTATGTTTATGTAATGATGATTTTTTATTTGAAAAAGCATAATTCCCACTACAATGAAATTCTGGTGAAATGAGATGAGATAAATGTTTGTAATATGTATTGTGTCAAATATGAGCAATTTTAATTTTCTACCCTGATACAATGCATAGAAAATCATTGGTTAATCTTAGGTTTAGTCCCTAAATCCGTGGCTAGGCTAGGAGGATACAGGCTCCCACTCTAAAGCTCCCACTTCCCTTCACATGAAGGCTAACTCTCGCTTTAGTTTTTAAATACTAAAACCAAATTGGGGATTTTAGTCTGCCACTCTAAGGATTTCTCAATTCTACACCCAACAAAAAATATTTCCCACCCTAAGAATTTCTCAATTCTACACCCAACAAAAAATATTTCCCTATTTATTTGCACTTAATTTCTTGAATGAATTTCTCCTTCATGAAATCAAATGTGACCCTCACTCTGTTGTAGAACTCATACTCCATTTCCTGTATCATATGTTTCACAACATATTTTAATAAATCAATTGGCCAGATTGAAAAGTAAATTAAGTTCGGAGTTGAAAAATCATCACAATTTATTTTATATTTTAATTATGGCACATTCATTTTATCTCTTAATTTCATCATATCTTATAGTAGGGGGAAAGATAGAGGAAACTACTCAGACTTCATGAGAAAGATACGAAAAAACACAAATTTCATATATAAAAGAAAGTTCATACAACACTAAATAAACAAACAAAATTATCTGGAACACTTTCTCAAAGCAAATCCTTTATAGCCTTTCCTTAGAAATGCGGGAAGAAGAACTCTCTCACTTTTCTCCTTCTCCAACACTCTTACAAAAAGTTTTACATTAAATCTCACCACAAAATACTCTAAACTATGAAATCAAAATCACTAACTGACTCTAATATGGTGGTGGAATGAAGATGGATTATGAAAATGTGGAGGGGTGGAACGTTGCGGAGCAAAAAATGAATGTAGAGGAGCTCGTTTTCTGATGAAATTTGGCCCCAAATAAAGCCCAAGGTCGATTCTCCAAGAGGCACCTCCAAAAACTCTTCGAAAATCATCCAAATACATTGAAATTTCTAGAAACGGGGTCTGAACCGCCTTTGGCGCCATTGGCGCTGAGTAAAAATTCTCCAGCTTTCGATTGTTCTGCGCAGTCGTCGCTAACCTTGGCGCTGTCGGCGCTGGGTATTTCCTAAAAAATGTCATTTTGCCTCCAAATTTCATTCGTTTTGCTTCTTTTTTGCTTTAAGCCCTAAAAATCAACAACCTGCAAGAAAACATCAAAATATCTTTCATTAAAGTGCAATATCACCAAAAATAAGTATAAAATATGGGTCTAAAAATGCATATATTTTCAGTGTATCAGTAGGTTCACTGTGATCAGAGGACCCTAGGAAAAATATAAACTTGGTTTGACTCACTAAAGGTAATCCTAATTGTCACTAACCCTAAAAAAATGAAATAAAAATAATTTGGAGTAATTATAAATATAAATGACATAAAAAATATTCTCGATTGTAATTTATAGTCAGAGGAGCTCCCCATAAAAATTTCAAGTCAATTGGAGTCAATTTGACCACTAAAATGGATTAATCAAGTGAAATCACATTTTTGTCACAAAATAAATTATAATAATTAAAATACAACTTTAAAAATTACCAAATTGAATTTGGGAGCTCCTTATGACGAGGGAACCTAAGAAAATAAAACTGGAATTAAAATAAACACTTCATTTTTGAGCTATTTTTAAACATTTAAATAATTAAAAATTAGTTAAAAATCATAAAAATTGTAAAATTGTAAAGACACACTAAAATGTCACATGTGGCTTGAGACCAATTAAAAATAATTTTCCTAATTTTCTAAGTCAAGATATCAATTTTAAAGACCTAGAAATGAATTTTCTCTAATTTCTTACTAAAATAATTCCAATAATTAAAATATAAACTACAAAATTTGAAATTTGTTTTTTTTGGGTTTTCTGAACTCAAAGAGATTTAAGAAAAATATAAAATTTAATTTTCCACTTAAATATTATTTAATATTTAATTAATACTCAAAACAAAAAAAAATAATTCTAATAATCAAATCACTAAAAATCATGAAAATTGGTCTAATTTAAATTTAAAATTTTGAAAATATAGTTAAGTGAGGCAAATAAAATTAAGTTCTTTCTGTTTCTTCTAAAAATGATTTTTCTTCTCCCCCCCAAACTTAAGTTTTTAAAAGATTTTTACATGAAGAACTTTAAAAATAAAGGGTGAAAGAAAGCCTTGAATACATAAAAAAAATCATACTTCTTGGAGATTCTCACTCTTGAACATAAATTTTAAAATACTGTTGGTGTTAATATGAAAACTACAAGGCTAAAAACATTTAATTGCACATAATACATATAAAATTTGTTGAGAAAGAGCTGATCACAATACATAACAAAGTGTTGAAAATAACAACAGAACTAAACTAAATTCTAAAAATGAAAATAATTTTTCACATTACAGTTTCACATAACATAACAACAGAGTCTCAACAACAACATAACATAAATAATACAATCACACAGTACAAACACATACAAACAAACAAACAAAAAGTTCATGAGTCATCATCTTCCTTATCATCGACATCTAACTTCTGGTGTTGATATGGAGTAAAAGTAGGGTGAATAGGGAACTGAACTGTATGGTCACCCCTCAGGTATCTCACTAAAGCATCATCATAAGCAGCATCATACTCAAACTTTTGGTGAATCAGATCATCAGTGTGAACATTTCTATCCTCCATATTCTGCATCCTATGATCCATCCTCAAAATATCTCCCCGCTGAATCATCATTTGGTCCAACAACTCCCTGTTGCTGGGGTCACTTGAAGTAGGCTCACTAAAACTAGGGGTTCTATAAGTAGAAGGAATATCCCTGGTCTGTTATCTAGATCTCCAATCAACATGGGACTCATAAGTCTTGATGTTGGCAGGCCCAATCGGTCTCTAAGGCTCAGTCCTCTCATCATCAGGTCTGAAATCAACTCTTACATGCTCACAAAGTGTGTAAATGAGAGCAGGGTGTGTCAATCCATCAGCGGTCTCTTCCAGATTAATAGATCGACTGTTCATATAAATGATAGAACCTACATTTATATTCATCACTTATTGAATACAGAAGTTAAGGGTGGCTCTATCCTTGGTCACTTCACTATGATGGTTTGTTAGATTCATCCTCCCAAAAATAAAATAATGTCAGGCCTTAGACACAACATTTAACATAGAAAGTGGAAAGTTAACTTAAATCCATTCTTTATTTTCTAAGACACTTTCTCACTAGTCAGAAAAGAAATAACTTCATCTAAGGCTTGATCGGTAGCAGAAAATGAAGGATATTGACATATATAAACATCTTCTAATTGATAAAACTCATTGATTTTTCTTGGAGTAAACTCCACCCTTTTTCTTAAATCATCAAAAGCCTCAGGAAGGTTGGCATAAAATTCCATCACAATCCCAACTATCGCATCTGCAGTAAAATAGCAGAAGTTTTCCCACTGCCGAGCGATAATCAATTGTTCAACTTCTCTTCCCGGATTTTTAAAACCTCGATCCTGAATCACTTTTTTATTTTCTTGAAGACTATGAAATTGAGCGCTGGCTCTAAAGCTAATAAACCTTCGCTCGCCCTATTATTTTGCTCTATCTAGGTGCCATAGGAAATCTCGAAAAAATTGAAAAAAAAAATCTGAATAAACCCCAAAATGCCAAAAATCCAAATGTAAATCACTTTAAACTTAAATCCACTAAGTAAGAGTTCTTCACCAAAGCATTTTCTCAAAATCTCTCAAAAAAATTTCAAAATTTCAGATCTAGTCAATGTAAGAAAAATCTTTAGTGAAAATAAGAAAATTTTTACTTTAAAGTGTAGCTCTTACCTTGAGAAGATGAAATCTGAATTTCCTTTGCCTCTAAATCACCTCAAATCCACCCAAAATCAAGCCCTAGGTGCAAAACTGAAGGTTGAAGGTGACTTAAGGGGTAAAAATCGAGGTCTGCGGTTGAAATTGCAAATTAAAGGGTTAATTCGTCGCTCTCAGGTCAAAGGTGTCGTCGGTGCCAATGTCAGCGCCGTCGGCGCTGAAGAACCGAAATTCACTATTTTGATTTTTAAAATTTTAATTTCCTTTCAATTTTCTCCAAAGTTTTTAGTATTTTTAAGCACAAATTTTTATCTAAATTCATAAATACACATTTCACAAACAATCATTTTCACAAACAACAACAAACTGTCTTTTATATATGAAAATACATTTTTTACAAACACATTTCACAAATCACAAATTCACACATATTAAGCAAACTAATTATAAAATCAGCGTCGAAATCAAGCCACAACACTAAACGCTGACACAAAACTATACACATAATCAAAGTTCAGAATTCAAAAGCAAAAAAAAACCAAATAAAACCTAACCAAATCCACACAATTACACTAAACACATAAACACTTTTAAACAAGTAGAGAATTCACAATCTTCAATGATTCAGCCTCATCTTCAGTGCTTTCACCTCCTCTATTATCTCCCATAGATTGGTAATGAACATATCGGTTGTAGAAGAATCGATAAGGGAATTGATCTATCAAATTTTCTTCGATCCACCCCTTTTCTTTAAACATCCAAACTAACCTGTGTCGGTCTCCATGCGGCTGGGTGCGGTTTAATTTAGCGTAATATAGTGTTTAGAAATTAAGTATTTTAATTTAAATAAAATGGGGTCAAACTGATCTCATTGATTCCTACAGTTTGGATAATCGAGCTGACCACGAGTAATGTACCACCCTGAAAGGTATTACACTGCTTGATAATAAGCTCAATTAAATAAACTATAGAAATAAATGACTTCTATTTGATTTGTAAGTTTGTATGATGACCGACAGATTCCCCTATTCAATATGGGAG
>NW_018165768.1:16386-18371 GCF_001263595.1 Phalaenopsis equestris | reverse complement strand
TGCTCTAGCTTACTTAGTCCGAAAGGTGGTTGCCCACCAGGACCGAAAGATTCTTGTCAACATCCACAGAATGCATCGTCCAAGGAATCTTCGTAAACTAGAACAAAAATGGGTTTAAGTTGCGTTATGTGATCTTTGTGATTAAGATTTGATTAATTCTTGAATTACTTCATCAATTTTAAGGTTGAAATATTTTAGGTTCTTTACATCTTGTTATCGGATTTTAAGTATTTTATTTTAGTTATTTTGGTTCACTTGTTATTACTTATGTGAAGTTGAAGACTTCAAAGCTGACTTAACCTCAAAGTCATGCTTTAAAGCCTTGTTGTAATTATTTTTGTTTAAGTTTAAGTTTTAATGTGTTATGTAAATTTTACCCCTCCCAATGTATTTTATTTAATTTCTTAATTGATGTTCAAGTTGAGGGGTTTAGGTTTAACTTAGGCTTAAGGTTTTACTTAAAAGATTCTCCTGTGTTCAACCTATGGGTTAGGTTGTTAACCTAAGGTTTAGGGTAGGTTTAGCTTAAGGCTAAGCTATGATTCAAGGTTGGATTAGGGTTAACTAACCTAAGGTTTATATTAACTAATCCTATTGGTTTAGGGTTAACTAACCTAGGGTGTAGGTTAGCTAATCCTTTTGGTTTAGGTCTAACTAACCTAGGGTTTAGGTTAGCTAATCCTTTTGGTTTAGGTCTAACTAACCTAGGGTTTAGGTTAGCTGATCCTATTGGTTTATGATTAACTAACCTAGGGTTTAAGCTTAGCTAATCCTATTGGTTTAAGGTTAACTAACCTAAGGTTTAGACTTAGCTAATCCTATTAGTTTAGGGTTAACTAATCCTATTGGCTTAGGGTTAACTAACCTAAGGATTAGGTTAACCGATCCTATTGGCTTAGGGTTAACTAACTTAGAGTTTGGGTTAACTAATCCTAAGTGTTTAGGGTTAACTAACCTAAGGTTTAGGTTAATTAATCATATTGGTTTAAGGTTAACTAACCTAAGGTTTATTTAACCGATCCTATTGGATTAGGTTTAACTAACTTAAGGTTTGGGTTAACTAATCCTATTGGTTCATGGTTAATTAACCTAAGGTTTAAGTTAATTAATCCTATTGGTTTAAGGTTAACTAACCTAAGGTTTAACCTTAACTAATCCTATGAATTATTGTTAACTAACTTAAAGTTTGGATTAACTAATCTTATTAGTTTAGAGTTAACTAACCTAAGGTTTAAGGTTTAGCTAATCCTATTGGTTTAGGGTTAACTAACCTAGGGTTTAGGTTAAGGCTGACCTAGGATTAAGGTTTAGTTTAGAATGAACTTAATATGTAGTTTAAACTAAACAAAAGCTCATGTTGACTAACCCTACAATCCAAGAAGTTTATTCTGAATTAAATGATAGGACGACTTAAATTTCAACTTTAAAATGGTTCAACTATTCAATTTGGACTCAGTTAAAGGCTAAGTCTTCCCAGGCTAGACTTGGTCTAAAGCCTGGCTGACCTAAAGCCCTAAATGACTAAAATTGGACTAAATGGGTGATTGATTCAATTCTTATGGTTGTTGACCAAGTCTGTGATCAGGTTGAATAGGACCTAAAGAAAATTGGCTAGGTTGGACTTAGGTTGAACATGACCTAACTTGTTTTAGTTATAAAAATTATTTTAAACATGATTTAAAAATGTTTAAACCTCTTTTAATGGTCAAACGTTCAATCAGAGAGAGTTTTACAATTTTTATAATTTTTATAATTTTTAATTTATATAAATATGTTATTTTGTTCAAAAATCAAAATATAAATATAGAGACATTAAAATATCTTGGAAAAATCAGAGAAGCTTTCCCAAAGGCCATTTAATATTCTGCCAAATTTCATATTTTCCACATTTATATTTTAATTTTTATGATTTAAATACTCCAAAACTTCAAAAATTAACTTAAAAATATTTACTTGATGAAAAATTATGATTTTAGTTTTGAAAA
>NW_018165768.1:2140-15458 GCF_001263595.1 Phalaenopsis equestris | reverse complement strand
TATATATATATATATATATATTATTGCTGCATGCATGAGAAATTTTTTTTAT
Organism: Phalaenopsis equestris; assembly: GCF_001263595.1. Lineage (NCBI taxonomy): Eukaryota > Viridiplantae > Streptophyta > Magnoliopsida > Asparagales > Orchidaceae > Phalaenopsis > Phalaenopsis equestris. Next base: position 15,406 of record NW_018165768.1, on the reverse strand, counting down.
ATATATAATAATAATAATATTATTATTATTTAAATTTTTCCGCGCATTTTTTCGCTGAACTCATCATCGCGGTGAAATGAATGTCCCCCCTAGGTGAAATCAATTTTCCGGACACGCTGGCTTGATCCATTTCGTCATCCGGGGTCGTTTGGACCACTTTTTTGGCGATCGAGAGAAAAGAAAAAAAAATGTGTCAACTTTAATTTGCGTTGAATTTTTGGTTCACGATCGATCTCTTTGGAAATTTATCATGGGTCAATTAAATGGGTTTGTATTCAATTGGAATTGAATTTAGATATGTTGAATTTGATGTGAATTTGAAATTGAGGTATTTGATTGATTATTAAGCTTAATTTGGAAATTTTGGTCAGAGTGAGTGAATTTGGTCAATTTGGATCCAATGAATGGTCAAGAATTGGTTTTAGGGGCGTTTGAGATGATTTTGGAGAAATTGAGAATTTTTGGTTCATGAGTGACATTTTGGTAATTTTGGCCGCCTTTGGTCAAAGTGGTCAAAAGGTTGATTGAAAGGCTTGAGGTAGTTCAGGATGAAATTTGGAGTCAAACGACAGTGTTCGTGGTCATTTTCGATCAATGTAGAAGGTTTTATGATCCCCGAAGTATTTTTTAAGTATTCGTTATTTTGATGTCGAAGTGTCAAAAAGTTATCCGGAAGTATGACAATATTACAGTCAAAAATCTCAGAAAGACATAAGGAATGATTTGGTGTCATTTTTAGGATTTATTGGTGATTCTAGAAAGTTTTGGGAAATTGGGTATTTTGTGGGTCCAGGGGTATTTTGGTAATTTTTTGAGAAAATTGGGTATTTTTGCAATCTTTGGGTTTCAAATGGTCTAAATGATAATATCAAATATGGTCTAAATGGTTTCAAATGGTCTAAATGATAATATCAAATAGTTTGAAGTGGGTTGTGTTATTCGATTGCAGTTTCGGGGAATTTTGTAAAATCAGAATATTCAAATGGGGGTATTTTAGGGTAAACTGGGTTTAAATAATTTTGGTCAGCCTCATGGTGTAATGACTGCAACATTGTGATATGAAAATGCAATGTTTATGATGATCATGGTGATTATGAATGATGATGCAATGTATTGGGGTCCAAAAAAGGAGTAGAACAGTGCAAAACTTTCCTATGGTCCAAAGGTTATATATTAATTCTCATCAGGGTTCTCTTATATAATCTCTAATCTTTGTATTAAAAAAATTATTGATCACATATAAAACCAACATAGAGAACAAAGATTTGGTTGAAATGTCTAGGAAGGTGGGTATCATTTCTAAGATGCTAAGATAGTCATTACGAAAGTCATAAGGCTAGATCCTAATCACTAAAGGAAAGAACCAAAACCCTCACCCAAAAGTGAGGTCAACAAATGGACCCCCAATAGGTGTGGTGTGCTAAACAAGCACACCGCGCGTATTGGCCATGGCCGAGGCGATCGACAGACTAATTGAGAAAGGCTGAAGTTAACTTTCCCTTAAAGAATATATAACTCAGTAAGGATGGAATTATGCTAGTATCCACCATGGGAGCTTAGTGAACACCCATTGTTGATATAGAAGGTGTTATCCGCTGGGGATGAGCAATGTATTTTTTTAGAAGCTGTGAATTTGGATGAGCAACATCATTGTTGGGGATCAGTAGACAAAAATTTTAATTTATAATTAAGATTTTGAATTATCAAATCAAACAAAATATGTGTAATATCATTGGAAGACTAGGTCAGGAAGAAAAGAAAAGGGATTCATCTTCAAGTTGAGAGTTAGTCAAAAACGCTATTGCACCATTTGAGGCATAAGATCTCAGTGGTAGCAAGTGCCAAAGAAAGAGAGTTTAGGATGTCATGCACACATAAAGAGATCTTATACCGAGCTCAGATATTATATAGATTCAACTTATATCCGTTAGGGGAAGGAAGGTGTGAATCTTGAGGTATTGCCGTGATTCGGTAGAAAGGTGGCCAGGACCTGATTGGGTCACAGTAATTTGGCAAAGTATTATCATGATTTGACAAAGAAATTAGCATAGTAGCAAGTGGGCGTAGCAATGCGTGTATTTCATTTCATGTACACTTAGTCAGTGTACACGAAGCAAAGTGTACAAACACTAAGACAAAATTTAGGAATGTATTGTGCATGCAACAAGGGCTTACTATCCCGGAGAGAATTATCAGATTCCTTTGTCCATTTTAAGGGGCCTTACTCCTATCTCAGAGGTGGGAATCTGATGCCTCAACAGAACCTGGAGGCCTTATACATATCCAGTGCAAGAAGAATTGGGTACTTTGTTGGTTTTCTCCCTTATCCTGAAAAAAATTATAGGAATCAGCCGCCTTATTAGAACCTGGAGGTCTTATACCTATCCAGTGCAAGAAGGAATTGGGTACCTTGTTGGTTTACTCCCTTATCCTGAAGAAAATCGTAGGAATCAGATGCCTCAACAGAACCTGGAGGTCTTACACCTATCCAATGTGAGAAGGAATTGGGTACCTTGTTGGTTTACTCCCTTATCCTAAAGAAATTTGTAGAAATCGGATGCCTCAACAAAACCTAGAGGTCTTACACCTATCCATTGCAAGAAGGAATCAGGTACCTTGTTGGTTTACTCCCTTATCCTTTACTTTTCTCTCAGAGGTAAGGAATCAGATGCCTCAACAGAACCTGTAGGCCTTACACCTATCCAGTGCAAGAAGGAATCGGGTACCTTGCTGGTTTACTCCTTTATCCTGAAGAAAATTGTAGGAATCAGACGCCTCATAATAACCTGGAGGTCTTACACCTATCCAATGCAAGAAGGAATTGGGTACCTTGGTGGTTTACTCCCTTATTCTAAAGAAAATTGTAGGAATCATATGCCTCAACAGAACCTGGAGGTCTTACACTTATCCAGTGCAAGAAGGAATCGAGTACCTTGTTGGTTTACTCCCATATCCTGAAGAAAATTGTCGGAATCAGATGTCTCAATAAAACCTAGAGGTCTTACACCTATCCACTGCGAGAAGGAATCGGGTACCTTGTTGGTTTACTCCCTTATCCTGAAGAAAATCGTAGGAATCAGATGCCTCAATAGAATCTGGAGGTCTTACACCTATCCAGTGCGAGAAGGAATCAGGTACCTTGTTGGGTTACTCCCTTATCCTGAAGAAAATCGTAGGAATCAGATGCCTCAATAGAATCTGGAGGTCTTACACCTATCCAGTGCGAGAAGGAATCAGGTACCTTGTTGGTTTACTCTCTTATCCTGAAGAAAATCGTAGAAATCGAATGCCTCAACAAAACTGGACGTCCTACTATCCAGTGCGGTAAGGAATCGGGTACCTTATTGGTTTACTCCCTTATCCTGAAGAAAATCGTAGGAATCGGATGCCTCAATAGAACCTGGAGGTCTTACACTTATCCAGTGCGAGAAGGAATCGGGTACCTTGTTGGTTTACTCCCTTATCCTGAAGAAAATCATAGGAATCGGATGCCTCAACAAACCTGGAGGTCTTACACCTATCCAGTGCGGTAAGGAATCAGGTACCTTGTTGGTTTACCCTCTTATTCCGAAGAAAATTGTAGGAATCAGACGCCTCAAAAAATCTGGAGGTCTTACACTTATCCAGTGTAGGAAGGAATCGGGTACCTTGTTGGTTTACTCCCTTATCCTAAAAAATTTGTAGGAATCAGGCACCTCATCAGAACCTGGAGGTCTTACACCTATCCATTGCAAAAAGGAATTAGGTACCTTGTTGGTTTACTCCCTTATACTGAAGAAAGTTGTAGGAATTGGACGCCTCAATAGAACCTAGAGGTCTTACACCTATCTAGTGCGAGAAGGAATTGGGTACCTTGTTGGTTTACTCCCTTATCCTGAAGTAAATCGTAGGAATCGGATGCCTCAACAGAACCTGGAGGTCTTACACCTCACCTTGTTGGTTTACTCGTTTATCCTGAAGAAAGTTGTAGGAATTAGACGCCTCAACAGAACCTAGAGGTCTTACACAAATCCAGTGTGAGAAGGAATCGGGTACCTTATTGGTTTACTCCCTTATCCTGAAGAAATTTGTAGGAATTGGATGCCTCAACAGAACCTAGAGCTTGGAGGTCTTACAACTATCCAGTACGAGGAGTAGGATGAAAGAATATCCTGAGTGTTGAGATTGCTGAGAACTGCTGAGAATTGCATAAGGAATTTTGCTGAGATTCAATTTATGTAGAGATCATGAAAATTTTTTGAAGTCCGGAGAACATCTGTATAAAGTTGTACAGTGGTGAATTTTATTGAAATGTTTGTGCAGAGATTCACAAAAATGCAAAATTTTGTTTCAATGTTGACTTTTATTTTGTTTGATGCTGAATTTTATTTGCATTTGTTTTAGGATTTAGACCCAGTTTTAGACAAGTGTGACATCCTTGCTTCTAAGAATGAGTCTGTCTCTAAAACATTACGAGGCAAAGTATCGTCCACTGACTAAGGACAGGTGTTAGAGCATAACCCACTCTTTAAGGTGCTATCAAAATTATATTATTTCTAGTACCTATAAAGATGCATTATCTCTTAAGACAGCACAACTGAAGTGGCCGCAACTTGATAATTTTTTTCATAGTTGTTTGTTTCTTATCACTGATTCTGTAAAATTTGTTCAAGTTATTTTTGAGAAATTGCTATGACGTTCTTTGAATTGTCGTTGTAGTTGTATTTGTTGGGCGCTGAAGGATATGACTTCAGGGTTGAATTTCCATTAAGTGCTAATATCATCGTCCCTTCTTTAATTCTTTCTTCCTGGACCTAAGAAGATTTCAGAATTTTTGTCGTGCGATCAAAATATTTTTCGTTTTCCAAAGATATTTCTAAGTCAATTAATAACCGACCAAAAGACTCAAGGTCATAGAACATTTTCTTGAGTAAAATATCAGAAGAATTTACTTAAGAGAGCATTTTAAGTCTCATTAATTAGGGGAAACTCGGACACTATTTTTTTATTATACGTTCACCTCAATCTTCTTCTCAGGGAGACTTTTCTTTTTGCTTTGATTTCTGGATCAAACTTTTCACGCAATCCCTTTTTTTCATATTTTGTTGAGAATTATTATATCTGGTAGAGCATGATTTAAAGATTTTGAATATCTGAATTCAGACACCAATTTTTGATTCTATGCTCACCTCAAGCTTCTTCTCGGGGGTCTCACAATTTTTTTTTTTTGCTTCGTTTATTTTTTGAGAATTACTATATCTGGTGGAACGTATTTCTCTTATCGATTTTGAATATCCAAACTCCTCTGACTAATAATCCTCAAATATTTCTTAAGATGAATTCTGGGATATTATAACTAGTTAGAAAGTTAGGACGTGGCCACGTGGCAAGAAATTAAAAGGCTCGTGATATCTCAAGTCAATTACCCATATTTCAATCACACTATCTTATTTTAAAATCAACTTAGGAATTATTCTGAATTCTTTAAAGTAGATGACTCAGTTATTAGGGTATTAATTTTTTTCTCCCCTGAAATCATATTCATATCAAAACATTCAATTTCTCTTTTGATGTGATGAGCTTTCCAAATATCGAACAATTCTGGACAACAACAAGCTCTTTCCTTCATTTCATTCATTACGGTGGGAGGGATGGGACAGACTAACACTGATCCTGCTAACATGCCCTTTAAACAACAATAGTAGCCAAGAGGCATTTCATTCGTTGTCAGTTGTGTAGGGCTCAGTTGGGTCAAACAGATTGACCGAAGTTATACTGATAGAACCTATTTCAGGTTATTTTCAAATATTCTTCTGGGATTGTTACGTCCCCATTCTTGAAATTCTCCTCAAGCAAGTCCTTAAAACTGCAATACTCCTCTATGGTGTGTCCAATGAATCTGAGGTATGAAAAATATCTCGAATGTCATTTCTTATTGACCTCGTCTGATTTCTTCGGCTTTGACAATCTGAACTCAGGCTTCTTAATCAAATCCTGAAACATCTTTGTTACTGCCTCATCCTTAAAGAGAAATACGTTGTTTAACAGTTCGGTCATAGACCGACCCTGCCTTCCATCCATCCGGTGCTAATTTTGCTGGGATGAATATCAATTATGTTGTTGATTGTACCGCTGTTGATGTTAGTAGATCTGTCGCGGCGGCTCAGCTTGGCTCTACATCGACTGGCTTACCCCTGTCAACTGCTGCCACTATCTTTAATATCCTTTCAGATGTTTTTGTTGGCTTCGGCTCGTCCGCCTCTTTCAAGAATTCAAGTTAGTTGGCCTCTCTTTGCAGGCTTGCAGCTTCGCTAAGTAGCTTCTCAAAAGTTTTGATCGTAAGTCCTTTGAGTAAGAAACCTACTATGCTATGGATGCTTTGTAGTAGAATTTCGATTGCATGTTGCTCTTGAAGCTGTGGTCCGCACTTCATGCTGAGGTTTCTCCACCGCAGGATATAATCTACTAACGTCTCAGTCGGTTTTTGTTGCTCGACCATGAGATCACCAAGGATGACATGGTACTGAGCTCCGACAAATTGTGGGATAAAAAGGTTCACCATTTATGCAAGTGTCTTTACCGAGCCGTTGCGTAATTCTATAAACTAGTCAAAAGTGATTCCTGAAAGACTGCTCACGAACTGATGGAATAATAGCGCATCACTACCCCCTGCGTTGCAGCAACTTGCTTGAAAGCGTGCAACATGTTGTTCGGTGTTTCCAGTCTCGTCAAAAGTTTTGAACAAAGGTGATACAAAACCCTTGGAATATTGGATGACATCAAACTCCTTCGGGTAAAGTCTACCCACTAGAATCAATGCCTCTCCTTTTGATCGATCCTTTTGATCTCTCACCTGTTGTTCCACCATTTGTTTAACGTCATTTTCCGACATTGGACCCTGAACTGAATCCATTTGGCATTGGACCCTGAATTGAATCCTTCTTCTATCGTTCATTAGAGGTGAGCTCTTTTCTACAACCTAAATGGTCTCTAACTGGCGTATTTCCAGAGGTGTCATCTGCGGTGATTGTGATTATCTTTTCATTGTAATCAACGCGGCTGTCATTCTTCAATTTTCTTCTCGAGACGGTTGTTCTGCTCGTCCCTTTGCTGTATGGCATTCTTCCACTAATCCATGGCGTTTTCCTCACCAGAAGACTAAGTGTCGCATGCAGATAATATGGCCCAGCCTCGATGACGTTAATTTCTGCAAAATCACCTTCCGTGTAATCTGCTAGGTCATAATTTTCTTCTTTAATGTTTTTATTTGATCTTTAGAAAGTTGCACAATGTCAACTTGGATTTTTTTCAAGGCAGACTCAATTGATTTTCCTTTGATAACTTTAAGGTCAGTATGAAGTTTTCGAGAAGCCTCACTTATTTCCTCGAGCACTGGTGTCGTTGCGTGGAAGTTAACTAAATCAACCGAACTCATATTTACAGGACTTTTTTTTAAGGTTCTTTCAAATTCTATTTCGAGATCATTACATTTCCACCTTTGAAATTCTTCTCAAGCCAATCTTTGAAGCTAAAGCAATTTTCTATGGTGTGGTCGAGCAACCCGTGGTATGGGAAATATTGGGGATAATCCTTCTTGTTAGTCTCCTTTGGCCTTTTCAGCTCTAGTAGTTTAAATTTTGGTCTCATTAGCAAGTCATGGAACATCTTTGTCACGAACTCCTTTTTAAATGGGTATACCTTGCATAACCGTTGATTCTTTGTTAAAATTTTCTGTCAGCAGGATGCAGACTCCTTTCATGTGCATTTGTTAGTTGCACAGGCTTTAAATTGGACCCAATCTTGAATCCAGAAAACGGTAGGGTATAAGCGTTGATTGACTATTCCTCATGTAGAATCTCTTTTCCTTTATCGGAACAGTTGGCGCAGTGACGGTGAATCCGATAGTAAGAGTACAAGCAGTCCTCAGATAAGTCCCAATGCTCCTAACAACAGACTTTACAGTAGTAGTAGGGATCTTTTCAACCAACACTTTTGGAGGGGAGAATTTCTTGACAGATTTCAATTTGAACTCTACAATACACTCCATGGACTTATCTGTTTCGAACTTCATTACTGTGACAAACCTTTCAAACTTAACTCCAATATTATCAAACCCTTGTCCAAACTTAACAACTGTCAGGTCAGGCAATTCATCCCCGTTGACAGTCAACTCCACTCCAGAGGCGAAAGAAATGACCAACTTTAGCGAAGTTATTGTCCCGGTTATTTGAAGAATTTTAGAAAGTCAGCGATGTTCCGTGCCTTGCAGTTTCGACAGAAGTATTCAAGTTGACGCACTTGTCCTATGAACTGGGCTTCCTTTATTATTCTAATTTTTAAATTTATTTTGTATTTGTGATTAAGCATTAAAGAGTTGTAATTAAAAAATTAAATGACTGTGAAGAGACAACAATTTTGCTAGATTCGCAGAAAAGCAAAACCAAACCCAAAAAAGACGAAGAAAGTGCAAAGTTTAGGACCCAGTACAGGACCAACTTCACAACGCACAAAGCCTAAGCGGAACTAGTCCACCAACACACCTATTGGGGGTGTGACCCCACAAAAAAATGAAAACCCAAAGGATTCTTGAACTCTTTATTTATAATGTTTAAAAAAAAAGTCCTGGAATCTAGAAGAGTTAGTTGTACTCATCCAAGGAAGAAATGGACTAAGTAAACTAATGGAAAGGAAGGGTAATCTGGTCTGAGAGGGAAACAGACACATTACCGATGCATGAAAACAATTATCCCAATTATCACTGATTAATATGTATCCCTGATTAATATGGAGAGAGGAACTAGTCCCCAGCGGAGTCGCAAGAACTTGTCGGTCACCATGCGGCTGGGTGCAGTTTAATTTAGCGCACTATAGTGTTTAGAAATTAAGTATTTTAATTTAAAGAAAATGAGGTCAAACTGATCTCATTGATTCTTACAGTTTGGATAATCGAGCTGACCACGAGTAATGTATCACCCTGAAAGGTAATACACTGCTTGATAATAAGCTCAATTAAATAAATTATAGAAATAAATGACTTCCGTTTGATCTGCAAGTTTGTATGATGACCAACAGATTCCCCTATTCAATATGAGAGTCAAATAGGGTTTAATTTAAGTCTGGGTTCTTTTAATTTCCCTATAAGGGCAAGCCCCTATAGTTAATTATATCTTAAGCGACGGATCACCTAAGAAAACTCTCGATAAAAATCAGGAATCTTTTGTTTTCATGAGTTTAAAAGGTAAGGGTTTTCAACGAATATGATTGTGAAATTTTTAATAGGGATTAGTTCAAAGGTGATTAATTTTATTTGAAGAATCAGAGGAAGAAAAGTATGGGAGATTAAAGATCCAGAATAGGTTCTTGGTAATCCCCCAAACTATCCTAATGTTTGGCTCAATTTAGGATGATATTAATTTAAGTTAACTCTTGCCAGTTATATTAATTAGGACTTAGATTTGTGTATTGATGATTTACGCAAAAAGCCTAGAAAGATAAGAGGTTTTACATCGAGTGACTACCTAAGAATCCTAAAGCAAGTCAGGACATGTTGCATATTAGAACTATACAAGAGCCTAATAGAAAGAGAGGTTTCATGTCAAAAAAGACAACTTCAAAATCTTAAGGATCGTTATTTAAACTAAAGTAAGGGTCTTGAACGAGCTGCCCACGAAGTCTGCTCCAAGTTCTATACTGAAATGTCTTCAGGTCTTCAAGTCTTCAGGTCCTCCAATCTTATTATTAAAAGTTTTATTTGTTTCGATAATTTTATAGTGAATTAATTAAAGGATAGTGGAGGTATAGTTCAAACCTAGGCCAAGGCTAAGTTTTCGTAAGCTAAGTAGTTCTCTAATGTTATGATTTCTAGGTTCTCCCTAATCTAAACAACTTTTATTTCTTCATTATTTGTCCTTAACACATGCATTCTATGTTTGATAAAAGTAGTAAAAGAACATGTGTTGAGATACATAGATAAATAAAGCAAAAGAAATAATGTTTTATCAACTTTTAATTATTTAATTAGTGCTAACCCAATCATGATGTCTATGGCTCCATCGTCCCGGGTCGTGTGGTGCTCTAGCTTACTTAGTCCGAAAGGTGGTTGCCTACCAGAATCGGAAGATTCTTGTCAACATCCACAGAATACATCATCCAAGGAATCTTTGTAAACTAGAATAAAAATGGGTTTAAGTTGCGTTATGTGATCTTTGTGATTAAGATTTGATTAATTCTTGAATTACTTCATCAATTTTAGGGTCGAAATATTTTAGGTTGTTTACATCTTGTTGTCAGATTTTAAGTATTTTATTTTAGTTATTTTGGTTCACTTGTTATTACTTATGTGAAGTTGACGACTTCGAAGCTGACTTAACCTCAAATTCCTGTTTTAAAGCCTTGTTGTATTTGTTTTTGTTTAAGTTTAAGTTTTAATGTGTTTATAAAAATTTTACCCCTCCAAATGTATTTTATTTTATTTCTTAATTGATGTTCAAGTTGAGGGGTTTAGGTTTAACTTAGGCTTAAGGTTTTACCTAAGAGATTCTCCTGTGTTCAACCTATGGGTTAGGTTCTTAACCTAAGGTTTAGGGTAGGTTTAGCTTAAGGCTAAGCTATGATTCAAGGTTGGATTAGGGTTAACTAACTTAAGGTTTATATTAACTAATCCTATTGGTTTAGGGTTAACTAACCTAGGGTTTAGGTTAGCTAATCCTTTTGGTTTAGGGCTAACTAACCTAGGGTTTAGGTTAGCTAATCCTATTGGTTTAGGGCTAACTAACCTAGGGTTTAGGTTAGCTAATCCTATTGGTTTAGGGTTAACTAATCCTATTGGCTTAGGGTTAACTAACCTAAGGTTTAGATTAACCGATCCTATTGGATTAGTGTTAACTAACTTAAAGTTTGGGTTAACTAATCCTAATTGTTTAGGGTTAACTAACCTAAGATTTAGGTTAATTAATCATATTGGTTTAAGGTTAACTAACCTAAGATTTAGGTTAACCGATCCTATTGGATTAGGGTTAACTAACTTAAGGTTTGGGTTAACTAATCCTATTGGTTCAGGGTTATTTAATCTAAGGTTTAGGTTAATTAATCCTATGGGTTTAAGGTTAAATAACCTAGGGTTTAACCTTAGCTAATCCTATGAATTATGGTTAACTAACTTAAAGTTTGGGTTAACTAATCCTATTGGTTTAAAGTTAACTAACCTAAGGTTTAAGGTTTTGCTAATCCTATTAGTTTAAGGTTAACTAACCTAGGGTTTAGGTTAAGGCAAACCTAAGATTAAGGTTTAGTTTAGAATAAATTAATATGTAGGTTAAACTAAACTAAAGCACATGTTGACTAACCCTAAAATCCAAGAAGTTTATTCTGAATTAAATGATAGGATAACTTAAATTTCAAATTTAAAATGGTTCAACTATTCAATTTGGACTCAGCTAAAGGTTAAGTCTTCTCAGGTTAGACTTGGTCTAAAGACTGGCTGACCTAAAGCCCTAAATGACTAAAATTGGACTTAATCAGTGATTGACTCAATTCTTATGTTGGTTGACCAAGTCTGTAATCAGGTTGAACAGGACCTAAAGAGAATTGGCTAGGTTGGACTTAGGTTGAGCTTGGGCTAGGTAAACTTAGCCTAAATTAAACTTGAACCCTAATTAACCTGTTTTAATTATAAAAATTATTTTAAACTTGATTTAAAAATTTTTAAACCTCTGTTAATGGTCAAACGTTCAATCAGAGAGAGTTTTACAATTTTTATAATTTTTATAATTTTTAATTCACATATATATGTCGTTTTGTTCAAAAATCAAAATATAAATATAGAGACATTAAAATATCTAGGAAAAATCAGAGAAGCTTTCCCAAAGGTCATTTAATATCTCTGCCAAATTTCATATTTTCCTCATTTATATTTTAATTTTTATGATTTAAATGCTCCAAAACTTCAAAAATTAACTTAAAAATATTTATATGATGAAAAATTATGATTTTAGTTTTGAAAATTTTCTTCATTTTCTGAGTTCATAGCATTTATTTTTTTTTTTTGAGTTTTCTATAAAATGTTGTATAATTTTGAAATTTAATTATAATTTTTGAAATAAAAATAATAAAATAAATAAATAAATTTACCCATTTCTCCCACCCTCACGCGACACTCACCAAGCGGAACCCGCGACACATGAAGGGAGGAGAGTCGATGGCTGAAAATTTCCCGAAGTCATTTCTCCGCCGATTCTCAACCAAATTTTGCATTCTTGAGCTTAGCTTATTTTGTTCAGCTCAAGTAATAGATCGCATCCATATGGATACTTGAGTATTTTGTGACCTACTTTTTGATCTGGAAGGGAGAGAAATTTGGGATTATCATCTCAATTTAAGAGATATACCTGAGCCTAAGAAGTTTGTCCTCAATTAGATTTGAATAAGTAGGTCTTCCTGAGCTTATCCAACTCCTAGTGGCGTCGTTTTGACGTGATTTTTGTGTCAGGTCGGAGGTTCGACGGAATTTAGCTCGATTTCGACTTTTCCGGCGATGTCGTCGGTTTCCGACGGTTGTAGTGGTTGTGGTTGTGTTCCTCAGGTCAAGGAGCACAACTTTCCTCAAGGGTGCACTTGGGTTTTATGGCTCTATAAAAAAATTGGGTTTCTCCTTTCTTCCTCCTCTTCTCTTCTTCTTCCTTCTTCACTTCTTTTTTTTTTTCATTTTTGGCCATCTTTATAGCTATGGGGGGAGGCAGCATGCGTGGGAGAGATATTATTTTTTATTTATTTATTCTTTTTAATTTGGCTGCTCCATGCGCATAGGAGCGGAGAGAGAGAGAGAGATAGAGAGAGGGGGATGAGAGGCGGATAGGATTGGATTTTTATTATAAATAGGTGTGTACATACATACATATATGTATGTATGTATGTATCTATTTATAATAAAAATCCAATCCTATCCGCCTCTCATCCCCCTCTCTCTATCTCTCTCTCTCTCTCCGCTCCTATGCGCATGGAGCAGCCAAATTAAAAAGAATAAATAAATAAAAAATAATATCTCTCCCACGCATGCTGCCTCCCCCCATAGCTATAAAGATGGCCAAAAAATGAAAAAAAAAAAGAAGTGAAGAAGGAAGAAGAAGAGAAGAGGAGGAAGAAAGGAGAAACCCAATTTTTTTATAGAGCCATAAAACCCAAGTGCACCCTTGAGGAAAGTTGTGCTCCTTGACCTGAGGAACACAACCACAACCACTACAACCGCCGGAAACCGACGACATCGCCGGAAAAGTAGAAACAGAGCTAAAT
>NW_018165768.1:0-958 GCF_001263595.1 Phalaenopsis equestris | reverse complement strand
TAACATCCTGCTTCAAAAATTCCAGTGTGATCAAAATTCTCTTTCATTCTCAAATCTAAGTGATAAAAAAGGTACTTGATATCTCCCACTGCATTCATAATACTCTGAAGGTCTCTTTCAATTTTCTTCAATTTCTTCTCTAAAGCAAGTGAACTTTACTGGTTGCATTAGTGGCGATGAAGTATATGAAGAACGATATATAATAACATTTAGTGCTTCATTTTCATTACCAACATACTGATCATCAATAGGAATCATAGACTCCCGTGGTAGTAAAACTTTTTTCCAACTTTCATGTGGCACTTAGGATTGATTGCAAATCAGAAAAATTGTTGAAGGATATCCGAGTCCATAAATTGGCCCATTCATAGTGATTCCCATAAAAAATTTAAATATAATTTAACCTATATCAATAGGTTTCTCCATTTGAATTTAGTAGTTTAAAATATCACTCTCCGTGGTGACTCTACTGATCTTTATAGTAGGGAGTAATTTTGTACAAATAAAGAAATGCCATTGTTTTGAAATTGGATTAAGTCATGAAGTAAGAAAACTAATATATCCATCATCTCGTACTTCCCACATATCACTTTCATCCGCCAGAAAAATATAAATATTGTGCATCAAATCTAGCGTAGGAATGAAATTTGCATAATGACATATTAGAACATTTTCTATCATATACAATTCATTAATCCTCGCAGGAGTACATGGTACAACCTTACCTCGTACGAAGACAACTCCTTGGGTAGTTCCATGTAGATTTGCATAGAACTCCTTCACTATAGGTACAACAACCGCACGGTAGTGTAACACAGAACTTCCCATCGCCTTTGCAGAATAACCTTGTCAATTGGAGCACTTAGATTGATCAACCCATGATTAACAAATTCTCTTTTCTTGATCAATCTCTTCTTCGTAATCTTTATCATATAATCTTTGCGCGTTAAAACTAATA
>NW_018165767.1:253550-254443 GCF_001263595.1 Phalaenopsis equestris | reverse complement strand
ATCCTCAGGAGCAATAGGAATTTGATGGTAACCAACATATCCATCTAAAAACAAAAGTATTTGTGCCCAGCAAGTCTATCTACTATTTGGTCTAAAAATGGTAAAGGGAAGTGATCTTTCCTAGTGGCAGTGTTTAATTTTCTATAATCAATGCAAATACGCCACCCAATAGCTTGTCAGATAGATATTAATTCATTATTCTCTTTTGTTTCAATAGTCACTCCTCCTTTCTTAGGAACACAATGAATTGGACTTACCCAAGCACTGTCTAAAATCAGATATATAATTCCAGTGTCCAACCATTTCAAAATTTCCTTCTTGACTACTTCTTTCATCATTGGGTTTAATCTCCTTTGTGGATCAACTCTTGGTTTATATGGTTCATCTAGTATAATTTTGTGCATATAGATCGAATGACTGATTCCTTTAATATCAGCTAAGGTCCAACCAAAAGCTTTCTTATATCTTTTTAATGTATCTAAAACTCTTTGCTCTTGCACATCATTTAATTCTGAAGATATAATAATAGGTAGTGTAGATGAGTCTCCCAGAAACACATACTTCAAGTGGTTAGGCAATATTTTCAACTCAAGTTCAGGTGGTTTTATAATTGACGTAACTAGATTTTTATCAGCATTTTCTGTAATATCCAACATCTCAAATCTTTCCTGAACATAATCTAATTCTTCATTTTCTATTTAGTCCAAAATAACTTCATCAATATCTTCAAATTGCTCTTTCTCTTCAAAATATTCTTTAAAATGCTCGTTCAATAGATGTTCACTAATTTCCATGCGAAAACATTCATTATCTCTTTCAACAGCAGGGTATTTCATAGATTTTGCAATGTTAAAAGTCACTTATTGATCGTTAACTCTCATAGTTAATTCTCC
>NW_018165767.1:252693-253359 GCF_001263595.1 Phalaenopsis equestris | reverse complement strand
AAAGAGTTACAGGTTACAGAAGTAGGTGAGACTTCTCCTAATCCTAATCTTTTGAAGATTGATGGAGTCATAAGATTAATGCTGGATCCCAAATCACATAAGGCTCTTCCATAAAATTTTTCACCGATAGCACACGATATAGTGAAACTACCTGGATCTTTTAATTTTTCAGGAAGCTTTTTCTAAAAAATTGCACTACATTTTTCGCTAAGTGCAACAGTTTCAAAATCAGTGAACTTCCTTTTCTTGTTCAGAATATCTTTCATAAATTTCACATAATTGGGCATTTGCTCTAAAGCTTCTACAAAGGGAATAAAAGGGAAGCTTCTACGAAGGGAATGTTTACCGTTAACTTCTTAAGAATTTCTAAAAATTTTGGAGAATTGTTTATTTTGCTTATGTTGCTTCAATCTTTAAGGAAACGGTGGTAGAGGTTTCTCCACAATAATTTTCATTAGTGTAAGTGGATATTCTAAATCTGGGTATTTATGATCTTTTTCTTTTTCCGTATCCACTTTCTCATTTTCAATTTTTGTTTGTTTCTGTACTCTTGTTTCCAATTCTTTTCCACTTCTTAATTGTATTGCTTTTATTTGTTCTTTTCCTTGATCTTTAGGATTTGGTTCCACAGTACTAGGAAAAGTTCCTAATGTTCGGTTACTAAGC
>NW_018165767.1:248952-249912 GCF_001263595.1 Phalaenopsis equestris | reverse complement strand
CTTCAGCACCCAAACGATAGGACTGAATTGGGGATTTTAGTCTGTCACTCTAAAATCTCCAATTCTACGCCCGATAATTTTATTTCCCTATTTATTTGCACCCAACTTTCAAGGGCTTTGACCTCCTCGAATCTTGGATGTAATCTTCACTTTAGTTGTAAAACTCAACATATTTTAATAAATTAATTGGCCAGATTGAAAGTAAATTAAGATCGAAGTGAAAAGATCATCAACCCTTCTTTAACATTTTCAAGGCTCAACCAATTCAAATCACTATTTCACAAATCTCAAGACAAGGAGAAAGACAGAGAAAACTAATCAGAACTCATGGGAAAAACACAACAAAACTCAGAATTTCTATATAAAAGCAAAGTCATACAAACTACAACAAGTAAATAACACAACAGAATTTTTCTTCGAAGCGGTAAGGAGGAAGAAATCTCTTACTTTCCCTCCACTCTTACAATCTCTTGAAGAATTCCTCACAATCTAACCCTAAATTAGACTCTCTACACACTATTGGAACTCTTGGACGTTGTTTGAACCTTCGAACTCCCTCTTAATTTTCGACCAAAATCTTCTTTTAAAGATGTAAAAGAGTTTTCCCAAGAGTTGTCTAAGCATCCCTCCAAAAATGATCCAAATTCAATGCAGTTTTTGAATTAACCGCCGATCTCGCCATCGGCAGCCTCGAGGGCACCATCGGCAAGTCTTCTAAATTAATTGACCTGAGTCTCGGGAAAATCACACCGTCGACACCATTGGGCTCGCCGTCGGCGCCCTAGTTCAGTTCTTCATATTTGGTCATTTTCGCTTCAAATTTGCTCGTTTTTGCATTTTTTTGCTCTAATGACCATAATTCATCATACCTGCAACAATACATCAAAATAACATTTCTTTAAAGTGCAATATCATAAAAAATAGTATAAAATAGTATAAAAAACTCAACATATCTTCCTT
>NW_018165767.1:246783-248932 GCF_001263595.1 Phalaenopsis equestris | reverse complement strand
CCATGTTGATTCTCAATATTTCTAATTGTAGCTCCTTGACTTTGTAATTGATTTCTCATTTGTAACACCACTTCATAGACAACTTCTTCTCTTTAAATTGTGTATTACTATTAAAACCTGGAGGATAAGTAGATCTATAACTATTATTCCCTTGTTGTTCCAGTTTCCCAATGGGTTTACTTGGTTGTTCCCCCATTGCTGATTATTACCACCCGAATTATTATTCCAGTCAAAATTGGGATGGTTTTTCTAACCTGGGTTATAATAATTTGAATATGGGTTATTCTGCTTATTATTTATGGTATTCAAAGTTTCTAATGATGCTTGAGAATCTACCATTTGGCCAAATGAATTCTCTTCAATCATGGAAATTGGTTGAGAAAAATTCATTCCAAATTGGTCTAACTTCCTTGAAATTGCAGCAACTTGATTTGCTAACATAGTAAATGCATTGGATTCATGAATATTGGATACTTTATTAGGATTCACCCTCTCAGATGGCCATTGAAAATTATTGGCAGTCATTTCTTCAATTAAAGCATAAGCGTCATGAAATGGTTTTGACATCAATGAACCACCAGCAGCGACATCGATAATTGATCTAAGAGATCCAACTAATCCATTATAAAAAGTTTGAATTATTAACCAATCTGGTCTAACATGGTATGGACACTTTCTTAAGAGTTCTTTAAATCTTTCTCATGCTTCATAAATAGATTCCCCTTCAAACTGATTAAGAGATGTAATATCATTTCTAAGCTTCGCAGTTTTTTATAGTCGAAAATATTTAACAATGACTTTTTGTGCTAAATCACCCCAAGTTCTGATTGATTCAGGTGCTAACGAATTCAACCACATCTTAGCTTTCCCTCAGTGAGAAAGGAAATAACCTAAATCTTATGACATCATCTGATACACCATCGTATTTAAATGTAGCGCATAATTCTAGAAAATTAGCAAGATGTAAATTTGGATCTTCAGTTGGTGATCCCCCAAACTGATTATTTGATAACATTTGGATAATAGTAGATTTAAGCTCAAATGAATTAGCCACTATAGTAGGTTTTTGAATACTACAATGAACTTCATCTATAGTAGGGTTGGCATAATCTCATAAAGGTCTAAATTCTTGATGAATTTCAGCATTTTGATCATTTTTGTTTTCCATTTCTGTAATTTTTTTTTTATTTTTTAAGATTTTTAATTTTTTTAGTTTTTCTGATTTTTCTAATAGTTCTCTCTACTTCAGAATCGTAGGGCACTAGTCTAGTTCTTCAGAACCTCAACTAAGCATACACTAACATAAAATAAAATAAAATTAAACACACACAAAATAAAATACAATAACTTAAATTTTAAATAAGACTTTATAAAAATAGAAATTTGTATTTAAACCAATAGATTCTTCATAATTTTCACTTCACTTCCCCGGCGACGTCGCCAAAAACTTGATTTCGAAACTGCTTATATGCAACAGTATAACAATAATCCTTATTATATTTTTTTACTTATATTTCATTATTTCGCAACAAAACCAAAAACTTGATCTTGAAGGAAAATAAGAATTTAACTTTTGACTTATATATATTAGGATACTACGCAAGTATACGTATCGTTATCAAGTAATATAAAACTTTTTGATTAAGACCTGAATATCAAACTCACAGGGAAGATATGCAATATGCACTTTTTGAAAAACTTTTTATTTTTAAAAAGACAATTATTTAAACTAAAGATGTTTTCGCAGGAAAGAAAGTTTAAATATTTTTGATAATTTTAATATTTTAACAAAATCAGAACAAACTTAAAAATACAACTTGAGTTTTTGTAGAAAAAAAGCACTAAATATGAAAATATCTTTCTCCTTATTATGAATCAGTAATAAGTATAGGAATTATGCTGTGGAAGTATGCATATAGTGTTGTGTCAAATAGGAGCAATAATTTTTTTTACCCTTATTAGAGATGCTATAAAGCACATTGACTAATTTAAAGTTTGAATAGTTCTGAAGATAGGCTAGGCAGGGAAGATACTAGCTCTCACACTAGAGTTCCCTCGATTCCCTCCACCTGAGGGCTAACATCTCGTATTAGAACCTAAAACAATAAACCAAGTTGGGGGCTTTAACCTATCACTTTAAAGTCCTCTA
>NW_018165767.1:230411-246153 GCF_001263595.1 Phalaenopsis equestris | reverse complement strand
CTTCCAGGTGGGTTGTACCCACCTATTAAGCCAATAGGTGCCTCAAAAACATCTTCAAAATTTGCAAAAATAGAATTTACTCATCCAATAACTGCCACTGGCGCTTAAGCACGGGGCCTCTGGTGCTTAGGCGCAGCCTTCTCTATTTAACCGGTACTTAAGTGCGGGATCTAGCGCTTAGGCGCCAAAACACTTTTGTACATTTTTCACTTATTTGCTCCAAATTTGATCATTTTTCACTCCTTTATGTATTTTTCACCTTTTTGTATTTTTCACCTTTTTACTATTTTTCACCTTTTTACATGTACTTTAAAGAAAAACACAAAAATATCTTCCATTAAAGCGCATTATCTTAAAAATAGGTATAAAAATGTGTCTAAAAATACTATATATTTTAGGCGTATCAATGTCCAAGATGGTTGATTCAAGCACCTTGAGTTGGGGAAAAAGCCTCTTCTTCTTCTTATATGGGTGGATAGTCGGCCTGGTCATGATTCCTCATTCATCATTGGACCCCCCATCAAGAATAAAAACTTCCAACCTTTTATCTTGTTCCTTAAGTTAATCAGGTGAAACTTTCGGGCTAAGCCGAAGACCACATACCCATCCGTGTCTACTTTGATGGAGAACATGTGCAAGAACAACTCTCGCGACCACAAAATGTCCATTCAACGTAAGTAAATTATGTAAATAATAATAGCTGCAATGGATTTTGGCTTAACTTGTATTGACACAACTCTATAGTGGTTGAAAATCGACCAGAGCTCTGTGCAGAGAGGAAGCCAGAGTCCATATCGAAATTGATCTCAGTAGATCAAGTCATCCCTCAGATAGTTGGTTGCCCGAACTTCTACCTCAAGTTGTTTGAGAACGACACTTGTGTCATACAAACAAGTGTCATCTAGTTATTCCACATCGAAGGTTGCCAAGGTTGATCCCTAAGTCACCCTTATCGAACTTAATAATTGAGGGGAGTATTGGAAGCCATGAAAATTTGAGAGAAACTGACTAAATTTGAAAAGGGAAAGATGAAAAGCATTCATTAACTCTCCTCTCAACTCTATAAAGTACACGAGGTCTTGAATCCGTACATCGGACTTCAAAAACACATCAAATCAGCATGAAAATCAAGATGCACAAAGATTGAAATTTTTTAAATTCAACAATAATAATTTAGTTTTATTATGATAAAAAGTATTTTACAGTTGTGTCATCTGCCGCCTCGGGCAACACCAGATCCTCGGCTCAACAAACTAGCCTATAACGCATGCCCATCAAATTTATATTTCTCTATCCTCTCTTTTTCCATCTGGATATAATAGATCGATTTAGTCACTCGAACTTCCTCTAGTTCACTTCGGAGGGTGACCACTTTGGTTTTGAGGTTCATCATATCCATGTAAAGGACTGTCAATTCTATATTTATATCTGATATGACAATCCCTCTTTGAAGGCTTGTTGCTCGGGTGAATGAGTACACAGATTCATCGCCAAGGACTCATGAGAGCCTCGTAGACTGTCTGTCTCCCTCTCAGTGTAGATGGGGGCGGCAGATTCTTAGATGTCACTTCAACCGGGGCAAAAACAAAAGGTCATGCAGTCTCCTCTGGCACATGAAGTTGTCAGAGCTCTGTATGTAGGGAATTGATGGCCACATTCCCATCTACAACAATGGAATAGGCGCCACTAGAAAACACAAGAAAGCCAAATAAGAAAAAAAATTCAAATTATTGATTAGTTTCTTCATCTCTGTCATACGGTTACTCTCTCCAATAGGTGTTGTAGCATCACCTTGAATAGCCTCACCAAACGAAGGCTGAGGCTGAGCAACTTCCGACGGAGGAATTTGCATGATCGCTTCCACCTGCCTCTGTTCTTGGGGAGGCAACTGAGCAAGTCACTGACATAGTGGATCAGGAGACAAGATAGATGCATCAGTGATGTGTACTCCCATTTGACTCCTCACCTTTAGGAGCGGTTGTGAGTCGGAAGGCTCCGTAATCTCCTTTACCCACTACTTTTTGTGTCACTACCTGTTTCATCAATCTGGACCCCTCAGTCCTAATCCCTCATGTCGGACCTTTGACACCAATTAGTTGTCCCTCATCCTTCGGCCTCTTCTCGGTCGGCCAACCCACTTATTCTGGTTTCTTCTTTGGAGCTAGTCGAGAACTCTCTAATTTTCTCTTCTTCTCAGCCTTCGAAGGGTAAATCTTGGAGTTCAGAATCTTGAAGGCCCTCAACAAGGTCTCCTCATTTACAGTTTTCTTGGCACTCGACATGCTCGCCCTCTGCCAAAAACGACTAAAGTGCAAGAACTTGGGAAATGAAAAAAAAAATGTTGATTGCCCCCTATTTATAAGGATTAGCGACATAAAAATTCATTGTATATAATTATTGGAAGTATTTAGTGCGTAATAAGTAAACAAATTTTTAATTTAATTCTCTTATTCATGTTGTAGTTGTCATTTTCAAAGAAGTAAGAGAATTAGTGAACTAAATATTTACATCGGAAATCTGACTATATGAATCAAGAGTAAATCTAACATATTGCACAAAAATGATATCAAATGATCGCATCATCACAGTCGAAAGATCGACTCATCAAACATCATTTTGGTTAGTCTGATTATGGGCCAACCGAATGAAATATGCCCGAACTAATGAGCTCTCCATACTTGAATTGACGACAACTCAACCAATATTTGATCAATAGTTGCTCAATAGTACTCTCTCTGCCTTCTATGAAGATCTCTCGTCTAAAGGAATGTTGCCCATCAAATTACAGTGATGCACCTTCTGCCTGTTGGAACAAGTCATTCATGAGGATAAATGATCTCCTTGAAGGGTTCGCTCAAGGAAGCCGACCGAAGTTCTATTGGTCGGTCGAAGGACTTCTAGTCGACCGAGCGATGATCAAACGACCAAGTTGGACATTTACAAATATGAAGCAGTTTTTGTAGCAGTTACGAGCATGAAATGGTGCCAACAACGGTTACCAGAGTCAAAAGATACTTGTGTCGGCTACATATATATATGTAAAGATGTAGTAGTTCATAATTCACCTGTAACATTTCTATTAATCAAAGGACATATATGTAATTTATTAGACATCCCTTATAAGCTATAAATATGAATCATTTCTTTAGGATAGAGTATGGAATCTTTTTTTAAGAGAATTATTACTATTTGTTGCTTATTCTCTTATTTTCTTACTCGGCTTCTCTATTCTTGATCATTCCTCATTTCTCTATTCATATTTATTCTATATATAATAATAATAATAATAATAATTTATTATTTTAATTATTTTTAAATATTCATATAATTTGAACATAAATTTATCACTTAAGCAAGGTACAAAAGTCCCATCAATTTTTACATTATCCCAATTAAACTATCATCATAATCTAAAATTTTGTAATGACTTCAAATTTTCTCAAACAAACACCGCCATTTTATTTATTTATTTTTTTTCCGAACCTAAGAAGACCTTTTCTTTTTATTGACGCGTGTTGAGCATGCACCCACTAAACCCTCGACGTGTCCGCCGACGCGCACCTCACACCACCCTTCACTTCTGTATAT
The DNA here is from genome assembly GCF_001263595.1 of Phalaenopsis equestris. Lineage (NCBI taxonomy): Eukaryota > Viridiplantae > Streptophyta > Magnoliopsida > Asparagales > Orchidaceae > Phalaenopsis > Phalaenopsis equestris. The sequence goes on along the minus strand of NW_018165767.1, from coordinate 242,565 downwards.
GGATCGGCAGCAGGCAAGCGTCCACTAACACAGAGCAATTAATCAAACGGATAGATGCCGACCAACGGGAACGAAGCGAAGCGGCCTGCTTCCGGTTCCGGCGAGGTGCTTCACCAGCGCCAGCGGTTGCCGCAGAACCCTTTCGTGATGGCTATCGGTGGCTTTGCCATCGTTGCCGGTATTGCTTATTTTACGCTATACGCCAAGCCGAAGAAAGGTACCAGCCCTAACCAGATTGCTGCGGCTGCCGTAGGTGACGAGAGTCGCCGGAACTAAACCTCCAGCTTTACGGCCATGGTGGAATCTGGACGATTCCATAATTTTCTAAGTTTCCTTTTTTTTTTATTTAAACTCCTAGTTAATTTTGTTTTACTGAAACTAAAAATGTGGTTGAAACCAAAGTTTGTTTTTTTGGAAGCTGCGAAACAATAGTTTGTTTTGTGTTATGTGAAGGGAAAAAGGATTAACAATCAAAAATGTTTTTTTCGGATTTGTTAAATGACGTTAATTTTCTGTTCGGACATCTGATGTATCTCTACGTGTGGTGCAGATTATTCTTGAGTTATTTTAAAACTATTTCTGGATTACTTCCAATAATCTCGAAATAACCTAAAAATAATCCAAAAGTAAAGACTGCAAGTTATTTCTGTGTTATTTCGGGATTATTGAAAATAATCTAGAAATAACCTGGAAATAACTCAAGAATACCCTGCGTCGCACGTAGAGCTACGTCAAGGAGTCCAGACAGAAAAATTTTTGTGTTAAATGAGTTCATAGAGAGAAAATGTTATTTTATTGATTTGTAGTGGATGGTGACTTTTAATCAAAGGATGGGATATTTATTGTTTTCATGTTAAAAACTGTGAGATGATGTCACATATTTGATGTTTGAAGAAAGCTATTGTTTGCCTTTAATTTTATGATTTAACAGGCTGTGTACTTCACTTAGTAGTCTAGGCAGATGTGATGCATGATTTCACAATGCATATTAGATTGGTCATGATTTCACAATGGAATCATAAAATTATGTCTAATTTGTGTAGATGAGTTCACATTATACATTAACTTCTCATTCATGCTAGTAAGATATTATTACTCCATATAATCTTTCGTTACAGATGTATATCACGTTCTTATTACTTTTTATAATCATGCTTATGTATATTTTTAATTTAATTTTTATAGCTTCTTGTCAGTTAAAACCTCATTCTGATTGTAATAATTTACACTTGCCAATGATGATTAATTTATTGGAGACATGCTTCATGTTTGCACATTGCTTATAATGTAACTTTATTGTTTGCATGCTTTTTGTTAGAATTTAAGCTCATCGTTTTTAGCTTGTTATCTCTATTTGTTTTAACATTTTACATGCAATTTGTTTTGAAATAACTTATCGATGTTCGGTGGATGATTAAATTTAGGATATATATATATATATATATATATATCATGTTCAAGAGACATCATTAATAAGAAAAGTTCACAGACAACAGTGTATAGTGAATGAAAATAGTCTAAATTGTTTTCAATTTTTTGTTTTTTCACGTTATGACTAGTTTTTTTTGTTGTCAATTATAAAACGATTGTTGAACATATAGGCACATGTGTGAATATGATTTGATAATAGGAAATTTTAAAGAGATTCATCTAATAAATTGTTAAGTATTTTATTTTTGATTTTTTATTTTTGCACCCGCACCCTATATATTTATTTAAGGGTCTTGGATTGGTCTTCTAAAGGTCAAACAATGTAGAATTTTGAAAGTCTGGAGTGAAGAATTAGAGATTATAGACTAGCATGCATAACTTAGAACGCATTTGGAACTACATTTTCTCGCAATGCGGCCCAAAAATTCGGTTTTTTTTTTTTTTCCCGTTTGTTAAATGCGGGCAGTTTTGTAGAATTTCAATAAAATGCTGGCCACAAGTTTGTGTTTTGTATTATCTTTCGTTCAACTTTTACTTCCCTACATTCTCTTTCCTCACTCTCATGATTGAGCTTCTCTCTCGAGTTTCGATATCCCCTCTCTTGCGATTATGTTCTAAAGGTAAAACCCTTGTTCGCCTCCTCTTCGATCCATGGCTCCATTGGCAAGGCTTTGCCTGTCATGTGATTACTTTGCTCTCTATATCACCTCTATTCTTCTGCTCTACTTGGTTCCTTTGTTGTCCCTCAGCCCACAATATTCTTTACCACTATATTTTATGGAATTTTGATTTTTTGATAGTTTAGCTTCTCTGAGCTCTATTCAGTCAATGATTTTTGGGTGGTTGTGCACTGGTTTACATTTTGTAATTATGTGATTTTGATTTTTGTATTTTCTGTGATTTTGCATTGGTGTTAGATTTTCTTTATTATTAATGGGGTGATGGTCTTTACTGTGGACTTAGTAAGGACATTATTTGTAATGTGATGTGGTTGGTTAATGATATGATGATTCAATTGATTGGGAAGGCAGTTGAGGATTTTGGAGATTCTCTGATTTTGGTTTTTGGCATTTCATTTGTTGGATGATGTGGTGATAACTTATTCTGTGAATTTGGTGAGAGGAGTACTTGTGTTTTGATGTTGTTTTTGTGACTTTGTAAAGAAAATCATTGGTGTTGTGATTGGGTGGTTACTGTGATGATTAGTTGTGGTCGTTGTTGGTGTGTTGGTTGAATTTTAGTGGTGGTGGATTGCTTATGGGTTGGTCAAATTTTAGTTGTAGATTGAAGGTGGTGGTTGTTGTTAGTCTAAAATGCTAACCTAATGTTTTACAATAAATAATGAATATAAATCCTATTCAAGTAATCCTATTTTTAGCAATTTGGATTGAAAGATATCAAATATTTAGGAGGCTCTTCCTTGTAATGAGTTAAGTGAATGACATAAAATGTAAAGTTATAAATACTAAAATATCTAGTGACAAACATGAGCAACAATCGTCTTTACCATTTCCGAGTGCATAAAGAAATTTGGATAGAAATGACTTTAATTCCTTAAAAATCTCATAGCTATCCATTCAAAACATATTTCCCTAACATTTGTATCTTCCCACAAGGCATATAAACATATACCTCATAGCTTAATGTGATTAACCTAGTTGATTCTATTATAGCTTTCCAAAGTCTTATGGTTCACAACACATTTTAACAATTCACTTAGACATAATGGAAAGTAAATTAATTTCTTAAGGTTAATCATCACAAAATGAATAAAAAGAAATTACATAGCAATTTACATTCCATTCCTCCTACCTAATCATCACAAGAAAGAGTTAAAGATGTGCCCAAGAAGCATGTTGATTTCACCAAATGAATACATTGAACACAAAAGAAATTCACTAAATTTTTTTTACAATTGAAATACTCAAAGTAATAAACAAATATACTTAGTTATTCCTCCTTTATAATGGCCAAAGTTGACTTCAAGCAACATTCTAAATTTTCCTACTCTTGCCTTGTAGAACACCACTCCATCAGCACTTAGAAGAAGAAATATGGTTCTCCAAAGCAAGAAAAAACCCCTAATTAATCTATCTCTCATCAATCCCTGGCAAAAGCAGCAATGCTATATTAATCCTTCATCAATCCTTTATCAATCCTGCCATACATGACAATTTATAAAATTTAATACTTAGCATCCACGACTCACATCTTCAGGGCATGATTTCCTAACGATTTGGCACTTGAATTGCTGCAACCGCCCAAAATAGTTGGTGGTAAGGCTCTCTGTATGCTTAGGGTTGAACAGTCGCTTGTCTAAGTGCCAACTGCTCAGGTTTGGAATGTTGGGACCGACGCTTGGCGCCTAATGGTTGGCGTATAGGTTCCAACCCTCGGGTTTGGAATGCTGGGATTGGCGCCTAGACGCTAAGTGTCCGACACTTAGGCGTCAGCACTACTTTTTTCTATGAGCTCCAAGTCATCTCTTTTTTCAATTACCTGTTATATGTACAAGAAAAACACAAAAATAACTTTCTTAAAGTGCAATATTATCAATAGAAATGTATAAAAACAATCATATATTATGGTTAACTTTTTTCATACATCAAAATTCCCCAAACTTAAAAGTTACTTGTACATAAGTAATAATTCAATTTAAATAATTATTTAGCTAACTCAAAGGAGTGGGTATCAAGCTACCTGCAATTTTGCTTCTAAGGTTCCATACTTTAATCAATGCATTTACTCTAGTGCTAAGTCCATTTCATAGGCTTTAAAAAAGTTACACTCAACAAGTAAATAGTGATTTTACATCCTTTCAAAAAGAAGTTAGTTTATATCAACTATTGTAAAGTAAATGCCAAATAACAAGAATAGAACACATCCATTAGATGCATTCTAATAATTCATAACATTCAAGAAATTAAGGAAGATTATGGGTTTTTTTTACTTTAGGAAGAGATGATAGTAAAACTAATTTTCGGTAAGGCTTCTTTTCAAGCTTCTCCTTAATTTATATTTTTCTTATATACTCTTTTTTCTTTTTACTTTAACATAGTTGTTTTCAATCCCAAGTATAAATTTTGAGGATTGCTATATATGCATAGGTCTTTAATGATTTTAAATCCTACTTCTCTCTTTCTAAATTCAATCACTAGACAATTTTTCCTACTCATTATGTTAAAAATGAAGAATTTATTAGAACGAAATTAAAATTTTATGGAGGCTCAATTCTTATTATAGAACTATCTAATTACACTAATTTTAACAAATAGTCAATTCTTTTCAAAAATAGATATTTAATCACCCCTTCACATGTTAGTTTGCAAAAATTTCATAGCACTAATCTAACTTAGTCTACCTAGTGTTTACATTAATTAACTATGTTTTCCTTCACCACTAGTGTTACAACACCACAATTAACCCCACTCTCCTTAAGTGAACCACAAACATCTATTTAAATTAAATTCTCTAAGGAAAAATAAAGTTAAGTTTAGCATGATTTTTCTCCCCCCGAACATAATTTTTACCTCATGCAACAACTTGTACATGCATTAAAAATAGGGTATAATAGTACAAAAATACTTTCTACTACATGCTCATATCAACTGAATCAACTGGTATTTAACAGAAAGTAAAATTGAGTTAAACAAAACATATAACCAAAGAGAATTGCACATCAAAGCCAACATGTATATAACAAAAAATAAAATAAGTCATACACAAAGAATACATCCAACAAACAGAAAAAGCAACCACAGTTATTACAATAAATAAAATCCTATACACCTAACTTGAAAGAAAAATAAAATCACTCATCCTCCTCCTCATCACTTCCTCCTCTTCTTCATCTTCTCCAATGGAATCCTCCTCCATTGGTTGTTAGATGCTTTCATAAATTTGGTAAGGAGAATATATTAGAAACTCAATATGATTGTCACCTCCAATTCATTGGTTCCTATGATACATCTCCAACTAGACGACCTGGAAGCAAACTATTTAATCAACCATGTCCACAAAAGCATACACCTCGGCCTATACAATGGAGGTGTCATCCTCCAACTCCTATAATATTTGTGCAATAGAGGCTACCATGGTAGAAGGATTGGTCAGGAATAGGAAGTAGAGGGCAAAGATGGTCATTTCCCATGCCAAGCACTGTATGTCTCTTGTATATCCCAATGTTAGATTTACAAATAGGCTTCATAGGATGCAGATGCTCCTCCCAACCACCATAAGACAAGCCAGAGTTTAGGGGGGACGAGAAAACTGAGGATCGGTGCCCTAATCCAAGAGTAGATCCCCCCATAAGTTACTTAATCTTCATAAAAATTACTCATAATCAATCACAACAACATAAACAAACACACTAAAACAGATACAAGCACACTACGATAACACACGTACACGAACTTGAGTTGTATCCCAAGAAGCGCTTAGTTTTATGTCTTCAGCATGACTGTGCTAGATATTCTAATTAGGATAACCCAATCTCAATACCTCCTTAATCACAAGTGTCTCTCTACACCAGGGTATGGTTTAAGTCTCTGTCGATTTACTTTAAACACTCTACCACTCTTAGGATCTTCAATATCAATCACACTAAAAGGATACACCCTTACTACAATAAATGGTCACAACCACCTAAATTTTAGTTTTCTTGTGAATAATTTCAATTATGTATTATATAATAAAACAACCTGTCCGGGCTCTAATTTTTTTCTCAGAATCTTCTGTTCATATCATTTCTTCATTTTTTTTTATAAATTTGTACATTTTCATAAGATTCTTGTCTAATCTCATCAAATCCATTTAACACTATCACTCTTAGGATCTTCAATTTAATCATACCAAAAGGATAAACCCCTACTACAGTAAATGGTCACGACCACCTGAACTTTAGTTTTCCTAGGAATAATTTCAATCATGTATTGTATAATAAAACCTTCTGTCTAGGCTCAAAATTTTTTCTAAAAATCTCTGTTCATATCATTTCTTCATTTTCTCTTTATAAATTTTAACATTTTCATGATATTCTTTTATAATCTCATCAAGTCCATTTAACTGTAGCAAACATTTCTCACCAGCTTATTTCATATTATAATTAAATTACTTAACATCTCAATATGTTTTGTGCTCCAATTTAACTGATAAGTGAGAAGCTTTGCCAAATATGAACCTATATGGTGACATCCCTATTTGTGTTTTATTAGTAGTCTTATAGACCGATAAAGCATCTTCAAGTCTCAAAGTTCAATTATTTCTGCTATGATTGACAGTCTTCTCCAAAATCCTTTTGATCTACTTATTAGAAACTTCTGTTAGTCCACTTGTCTAAGGATGATATGATGTGGATACCTTATATTTTATTCCATACTTCCCCACTAATGTCTCAATCCTTCTATTCCTAAAGTGGTTTCCCCTAACACTATTGATAACTCTAGGCATACCACATTTGCAAAATATATTTTTCCTTAAAAATTAGACACACTTTGAGATTCATAATTCGGTAGAGCCACTGCCTCTATCAACTTTCAGACATACTCCACAACTATCAAAATACATAGATTCTTTAAAGAACGTGTGAAAGGTCTCATGAAGTCTAAACTCCAAACATAAAAAATCTAAATCTTCAAAGTAAAATTCAAGGGACATTTCAACTTACTCAGAAAATTACCTACTCTCTAACATCTGTCACAAGTTTTCATATATTCATTTACATCCATAAATAGAGTAGGCTAATAAAATTTCAATTGTAATATCTTACCAACAGCTCTATACACTCCAAAATGTCCCCCAAATTCAGATAATTACATTTTCTAATAACAACTTTAGTCTCTTCTATGGGTAAATGCCTCATAATTACCAGATCTTTGCACTTCTGATGAAGGTATGGGTCATCCCAAAAATAGTATCCAGTATCATGAATAAATTTGTTTCATTGATGGTATGTTAGATCATAAGATAAAATATCACTGACCATGTAATTTATTATATCAGGATACCATAAAATATTCCAATCAGAAACAACAAACAGTTACTCATTAGGAAAATTTTCATTGATATCCTCAACAAATGCACATAATTCCCCTGATTGAGCTCGATAACTGATATGCTATTTGATTCTCAGTACCTTTCCTATCCACATCTTTGATATCAAACTCTTCAAGCAGCATGACCCATATGGTCAACCTAGGTTTGACGTCTTTTTCAACATCAGATATAAAATTGTAGAATTGTATGAATGAACAGTACACTTTGTACTAATCAAATACGGTCTGAATTTGTCGAACCATATACTATATCTAAAAGCTTATTTTCAGTAGTGGTGTAGTTAATCTGAGCTTCAATAAGGGTCTTACTAGCATAACATATAGCCTAAAACATCTTGTTGTGCCTTTGTCCTAAAACTGCCCTTATAACATGGTCACTGGCATCACCCATGAATTCAAATATACTTCCTCAATCAAGTGAAATAATGATGGGAGTAGCGACCAACTTCTCTTTTAATGTTAAATGCAGCTAGACAATCCTGGTCAAAATCAAATAGAACGTCCTTTTCTAACATATGACATCAAGGTTTCGTGATTTTAGAAAAATCATTAATAGATCGCCAACAAAATTTTGCATGTCTCAAGGAACTTCTAACTTCCTCACTGAAGTGGGTGGGAGAAGTTTTTCAATCACCTATATTTTGTTGGTTCTACCTTTCACTCAGAAATTTTGTGTCATATATTAACACTTTAGAGACCATAACATAGCTCTTTTCCCAATTGAGAACTAAATTGGTTTCTTCACAATGTCTCAATACCTTGGTAGATGATCTAAATAGGAATCAAATGAAGGGCCAAACACTAAGAAATTGTCCATGAATATTTCTATACCTTTCTCAATCAGGTCATAGAAGATCGACACCAAACATCACTCAAACGTTGCAAGTGCATTATATAACCCAAAGGACATTATCCTAAAAGAAAAATCCCATAAGGACTTCTAAATGTGGCCTTATATTGATCCTCAGGAGCAATAGAAATCTGATGGTACCCTGAATACCGCCTAAAAAGTAAAAATAGGGTCGATCAGCTAGCCTATTCAACATATGATCTAAGAAAGGTAAAGAAAAATGATCTTTCCTAATGGCAGAGTTTAATTTCCTATAATCAATACATATACACCACCCTGTGAGATGCCTAGTGGAGATCAATTCATTTTGTTCATTTAGTAGCACAGTCATTCTCTCTTTCTTAGGAACAAAATGGATTGGGTTAACCCAGACACTATCTGATATAGGGTAGATAATACCTGCATTGATTCCTTTCAAAATCTTTTTCTTGACAACTTCTTTCATAACAGGGTACAGGGTTTAATCTACTTTAAGGATCTACCCAGGGTTCATGATTTTCCTCCATCAGGAATTTATGCATACATATTGAAGAAATAATCCCATTTATGTTTGCTAGGGTCCATCCAAGGGATTTCTTACAGCTCCGCAGAATGCCATCAACTTCTCCTCTTGCGAACAACTCAGTTCTAAGGATATAATTACCAGTAAGTTAGATGCCTCCCTCAAATAACCATAATTTAAATATTTAGAAAATACCTTCATCTTAAGTTCAGGGGGTTCCTCAATTGAAGAAACAAGAGGTTTATAATTTTTAGTAGCATCAAGTATCTCAAACCTCCCCTTAACAATTCTTGGGTTATCATCAACCAGTAAAGCAGATTCGTCCATAAAATATGTAGAATCATCCTGGCTCAAATCTTGCACCATTGATTTAACTTCACAACTCTCCCGAAAGTGTGTGCTAGGTAGTCAATCAGATCTATCATGTAACATGTGTTTTCATTATAATTGGAAGCTTCATAGATTTTAACACATTAAAAGTTAGCTTCTGATCATTCACACTCATTGTTAATTCTTCTTTCTACACATCAATCATTACTCTGTCAGTGACTAGAAAAGATCTACCTAATATGATGAGGATCTCTTTATCTTCCTCCATATTTAATACAATAAAATCAACATGAAAGTTACATTTATCCACCTTCGCTAGGACATCCTCTGTAGCCCCCTTGGATAAGTGATTTGAGCAATCAACAAGCTGAATGGTTACAATGGTAGTAGACATCTCTCCTAATCCTAACATCTTGAAAATAAATAATGACATAAAGTTAATATTGGCACCCACATCACATATAACATTCCCATAAAACATTTCTCCAATGGCAAATGGAATAGTAAAACTCTCAGGATTTTTAAGTTTATGAGGAAGCTTCTTCTGAATGATAGTGCTTCACTCCTCGTTGAGTGCTACCGTCTCATAATCTTCAAACTCTCTTTTTATTATAAATATCCTTTATGAACTTCACATAGATAGACATCTGCTCCAATGCCTTAGCAGACAGAATGTTGACTATCAACTTATTGAATTTTTCTAAGAATCGAGAAAATCACCCATCCAGTTTTTGTTTCTAAAGTCTTTGAGGAAATGATGGTGGTGGTCTTTCTAAGTTATTCATAGTGGGTGAGATTGGCTTTCCTAAATCTTTAGAAAGTTCTTCCTTAGTTCTTTCAGGTTTCATGTTCTCTTTCTCCACCTCACGTTCTTTCCAGACCACTTCATTCAATTCTTTTCCACTCCTCAACTTGATTGCCTTCACCTGCTCGCCATTCTTTTCTTAGGGTTGACCTCAGTATTACTAAGAAGAGTTCCATGAGGTCGACTACTAAGTGAGTTAGCAATCTGTCTCAATTGGTTCTCTTTGTTCCTAATCGTCACACCTTGGTTTTGTAGTTGATTTCTCATATACAAAACAACTTCTTCCCAAGACAACTTCTCCTTAAATTATTGGTTTGTGTTAAAACCAAGAGGATAAGAAGGTCTCAAGTTATAACTACCTTGATTATTTCAATTTCTAAAATTATTAGGTGGATTACTCCCCCATTGTTGGTTTCCTACACCTTGATTGTTATTCCAACGATGATTGTAATAATTCGAATAAGGGTTGTTAGTCCTGTTGTTGATTGCATTTAGGGTCTCAAAAGATGAAGTGTTAGCATCAACCAGTTGCTCGAATGAATTTTAGTCAATTACTTGGGGTCTTTGAGGTTGGTTTATCCCTAACTAATCTAGCTTCCTAGATCTAGCTACTACCTAGGAAATCAAAATAGAAAGCACGTCTGTTTCATGTGCACTCGCTACCTTTTTGGGATTCACTCTCTCAAAATGTCTTGAAAATTGTTGGTAGTTATCTCCTCAATTAGAGAATAGGTCTCATCAAATGGCTTTGACATTAATGAGCCACCAGCGGCAATCTCAATGATAGACCTAAGAGAACCTACTAACCCGTAGTGAAAATTTTGAATTATCAACCAATCAGGCAGTGCATGATGGAAGCACTTCCTAAGAAGTTCCTTGAATCGTTCTCAAGCTTCATAAATCGACTCACCTTCAAATTGGTAAAATGAAATTATATCATTCCTAAGTTTAGCCGATTTTTGAAGGTGAAAAATATTTAGCTAGAAATTCTTGGGCTAAGGTGCCAATGAGTTTAACCACATTCTGACTTTGTCCCTCAAGGATAAAAGGAAAAGCCTTAGCTTAACAGCGTCGTTCGAAACACTGTTATAGCGAAACATTGGTGCAGAGTTCTAAAAAACTAGCAAAGTAGGTTTGGACCTTCATATAGGGTTTCCCCAAATTAGTTGTTCTGTGCCATTTAGATGATATCGGGCTTTAGTTTGAATGTGTTAGCTTCTACGACAGATGTTTGAATACTCAAATGAATTTCCTCTATTGTAAGATTAGCATAATCTCTTAAAGGTCTATATGCATTTCGATGTATTCAAGACTTTGCACAGTTAACCTTATTGAGTATGCCCCTTTTCTCGGTTATTCTATCGAGAGCAACCGTCTAGCCTTTTTCGTTGTTTTCTTAACTTTTGTTATTGTTACTGTTGGTTTCAAATCTTCAAGATTACATCTTCATATTAATTTGTTTGGCTGTGATTGGATTTATATATACATTTACTAGTTACAATCTAAAATCTGTTTCATGCCACATAAACTTATCAAATAACTTTGGATGGGATACATTCTCAGACCATGGTCCTTTTGAGCTTCTACTTTTGGACCTTTTATCTAATTGTCTGACAAGCTTTTCCCTTTTGTTTTTTGTTTTTTTTTTTGTTAGCCCTTTTCTTTTATCTTCTTGCAATTTCATAGTCTTCAGTGAAAGTTGAGCATTAAACTCATTTTACCCGAGAAAAAAAACATTTTAATGTTCATTTTGAAAACATTCGTTAACCCAAGGAAATAATTTTCGAAAAACCCCATTTGTAGCTAACTTCAACTAGACTTGTGCCATGATTTTAGAGCACATTGCAAACAGGCCGCCCTCAACAATAAAGAAAATAAAATGTGATCATGAAATAAAAAATAAATAAAAAAAAGTGAATGAATCACTTATATTTTTCCTCCAAATACTCTATTTCTTTAACTACACGTGCTGAATGCAAAATGTATTATAATAGTAACCCAGGATTGACTTCAAAAATCCATGCAAAGTGACAAACGTGCGTTACAGAAGCACCCATCCCTTGTGTCAGATTTCGACTCTTAATGCTGCAGCCGAGACTGTTCTCCTTAACCCACGTGCAAGGTACATTAAAGAAAGAAATCATTCATGTACCTTTTATATATATATATATATATATATATAT
>NW_018165767.1:229823-230401 GCF_001263595.1 Phalaenopsis equestris | reverse complement strand
TATATATATATATATATATATATATTAAAAAAAATGATGGAAGACTATCATATGAGCCACGGGTAAAAATTCTAGTACCAAAACTTACACTCGAGAGGAATCGAGTTTCATACCAGAGTAAACTTACACACTCGAGGGGAATTGAACCCCAAACCAGAGGAGACTTACAACTGACAAGCAGATGTCTGACAAACTAATCTGAGTATGCATCACACACACACACAATATATATATATATATATATAGGGCTGTCAAAAAAACTCGTTGTTCGCGAACAATTCGTGTTTGGTTCGTCAATGAGTTCGTGTTTGATTCGTTCGATAAGTAAACGAGATGAACGTGAACAAATTTTTTTTCATTCGGTTAGTTAAACGAACCAAATACGAACAATGATGCGTTCTTTCGCGTTTGAATCGTTATTGTTCGAAATAAATGATAATTTAAAATATTTACATATAAAAAATTAATGATATTTTAAAAAATTAAATTTTATAAATTATAATATAGAATAAATTAATAATAATAATATATTAATATACTATATTTATATGATATAAGTTATACAATTAATATAGTCT
>NW_018165767.1:222200-229627 GCF_001263595.1 Phalaenopsis equestris | reverse complement strand
TATATATAAGAGAACCTCTGCCAAGAGTATCAATTCACATGTAAAAAAGCTTTAAATTGGACGGCCACTATCTCCATTAAAAGGTTAATGATGCAGGAGGCTTAAAGAGATTTACAGGATTCTTAAGAACTAACACACTTAGAAAAGGATATTACAGGACCTTTTCTGGGGAAATTTTATCACTATTATCACCTTGTTTTGCATGGACAATAGAATAATTAACTTATTCAAAAGTTAGTATCCGTTGCCAATCTCATATCAGAAGTATGGGAATTATCTAAACATTATTTCAGTTTTCACTTATGGACAAGGTGTAATGAAAAATAGAAATCAACTTTAAATAAAATGATTTATTCCCCTTTATTTCTAGCAAAGCAGTAGGATCTGGGAAGAAACTCCACTTCCAGTTGAAACTTGTACCACAAAAATTCACTTGAAGCACTGCACCCAGTGCCTTTTAAAGCTCTTAAAGGGTCCTTTGGTTACTGCATTAACAGGACAATGCAAAAGAAAAGCATGGATTTTCAAAAGTATGGCGTTTAGTTTAAAAAAAAAAAGAAATGCAATGTATGTTTTCAATGTTTTAGAAACTCGACTGATTTGCTAATATCCAAATACTTGACACAAGTTGTCACCGTTCGCACCCATCGCCGCCGCCATCGCCCATGACCTGCCACTGCCGTGATAGATCGCTACCACCTTGAATTCATTTTACTTCAAAACATTAATAAAAAAGTATTCTCCAATAACAATTTTACACCAAACCAAATAACTCTTAGAATATTCAAAATACATTATATTTCAATTACATCAAATTTCTTTTATTTTGCTTTTTTTTGAGAAAATAAGCCAGAACCAAAATTCATTTCTAATCTGCGTTGCTTAGGGTCTCATCTTCATCCTTGAGAGTACATTTGGAATCGCTTTTCATCTTTTTGCTTTTTAAATTTCAATTTTTATTTGTTTAGTTTGTGCTTTTAATTAAAATAAAATATATTTCATATATTATAACAAAGCAAAATGCCGAAATAGTCCTTGATCATTTACATGGAACTGTTTTAATCCCGAGTTTGTAGAAGTGCAAAATAGTCCCCGAACTCTTTAAATTGGAGTTAAAATAGTCCCCATGGAAAACTATTAAAGCTCAATTTTAAAATTTTCATAAACTATTTTGATAATTTTATAAAGTCTAGTAATAAAACAACCTTCTGTAAATAATCAGAAACTATTTTGACACTTTAATGTTACAGCATATGTATTTATTTTTAAAAACAATCAAAAGAATTTTAAGTGCTTCCAACGTCTTTAAAAACTAGTTAATCAGTTTTTTAAAATAAAAAATAACATATTAATATATATATATATATATATATATATATATATATATGTATGTATATATATATATATATACTAAACAAACATGTTTTTAAAATAAAAGCAAAAATGATAATTTGGATGAAAATTTGGTCCTAGCTAAATTTGGATAAGCTGGGGATTAGTGGTTACGAGATTGGTAGATTTTTTTAAGAAAAAAGGAAGGCCAAAATACATGATTCGGTTAAAAGTATCGAATGAGGATTAATGGGCACAAAAGGAGACTGGAGAAAGTAAAATAGATCTATGGAATGACAAGACAAAGAACTCGTTCAGCCAAAGCTAGAGGTTCATAATGCTGCATATTGGATAAGTGGTGATGAAGCCAAGAATTTTTTTTAGCATGGGCACAAATAATGATTTCAAAAATTCCATCAAGTTTGTTTAAACTATGTATTACACTCTAACAGCATTATTTGCAATTGATGTTCACTTCATTTGAACCAAATAATTGCTTTACATATTCAATAAATTGGCGGCATTTAGCTAAAAATCTAATTAAACATGCTTCTAATGTAGCAAGTGGTTCAAAAAATCACTAAAATTTACTTGAAGTTTAAATGTATAGCATTAAATAATAAATCGATTTTAAATTCTAACAAGTACCAACAAGCTCGTAATCTAAAAAGTCAATGAAAAAGTTAAAGAAAATTCAAAATAATCAAATCTGGATAACGCAAGCTATAGGTTGGCAAATATTGATAATCGAGGCGAGCGCAACAGCAACAAATGTCAAGCCGTTAATGGCAATAAAGACGTGGTTGTCATTTGATGTAACAATAATCCTTGCTCTCTCTGTGGTGTTGAATTCGACTGAAGATATGGTTGAAGGCATTGCCCTTGGAACACACACTGCATCAATCAAAAATTAAAAAAAAAGAATTTCTTGTTTACAATTATATAATTTTTTTTCCTTATTATTACATTTTTATATTTACACATTTATAAGGATCCTTAATATTGAATTAGAATGTATTTAAGCTAATCCTAACAACCAGTCCATTTGGAACATTAAAAACTCGGGATTTACCGAATCCATGTTTAAAACAATAGTCATTTTACATAAGAAAGCATTAAATAATAACCGAATTCTGACAGATTCCGGCTCCCCACTTCCTCTCTGTCCTGCTCCCCACTTCCTCTCTGTAATCTTTCGGTTTTGCCTAATGGGAAATGCTAAACTGCCCAGATTCCTTTCCAGAAATCTCTTTGTTCTCTATATACGATCTGTGTACACATGAAGACTTTTGATGAATCAAGTTTATCTTTCAACCATTTCTGTTTATTTAGTCTTGCCTGTCTTCTTGGTATCAAAGCAAGACTCTACGATTATGTGCTTGAGGTCTTCAAGGTGCTTTCTAGACATTGTACAAGAGGGCTTCTCTGTCCATCTCTCTGCTAAAATGGAGGATTCAGCAACCTCCAATCTACTATCATCCGCCCTACCAAACATCAATGTTCAGACCTTAAAATTTCTGATCTCTCACATGATAGCTGAAAACTATTCTATTTGGAGAGCCCAAATTATGAAGATCTTTAAAGCCAACGAGTTTCTTTGATTCCTGGACGGCTCTCTCGCCTGTCCACCGCAGTACATTTCAGAGCACACCAACCCTGCGGTGTCCCCAGTCCTCAATTTGCAGCGTGGATTCATGCTGATCAAAATTTATCAGCAGCTCTCTCCTCTACAATTCAGCGGCAATACTTCCATATGTTCTTCACCTCCAAACCTCAGCAGACATTTAGAATACCATCAAGAGGAGGCATCAACCCACAAACAGGGCCAGGGTGATTCAATTGAAAAACGAGCTTCATCACATCACGATGAAGAACAACACGCTAACTGAATACCTCTCAAAAACCAATGCACTCGTGGACAACATTTCAGCTGCCAGAGTTCATATTGACCAAGTTGATGTGATCCTTTACATCCTCAATGGCCTATCGCCCGCTTATCAATCCTTTAAAACCACCATTCGCATTCACTTCCAGCCCACCAACTTGGATGATTTATGATCGCTGCAATACAGTACAGAGAACAATATTGCTACTGAAAACAATAAGCAAACATTACAAATGATCTATAACTAGCACTCATTTCTTCCAAGAGGTGCACAAATTTCTACTTCAAGGGAAAGGGTTGCGGCAACACCTCCAGCAGTAAAGAAGGAATATAGGGTGGTAGATTTACTCCAAGATCCACAACTGTCAAATCTGTAACAAAGTGGGTCACTCCATCGTAATGTGTTGGCATCGGACTAACCTGGAATAAACTCCCCGTACATCTACTAAAGCTCTCACCGCTCACCTAAATGATTGGGTTTCAGTTTCCGGTGCTACTGCTCATCTGACATTAGATCTTACTTAGCGCCATGATCCGAAACTTTCTTTTGGAAACAAACAAATCATCATGGAAGATGGTCAAGCTGTTCCAGTTCAGTTGATGGGTGATGGTCTCCTTCCTGCACTCTACCGTAGTGCTTCGTTTATCCCATATCAGATACACACCTTTCTTATCCCATAATCTCATCTCTAATCATAAATTAATCAAGGATAACAAAGTTAATGTATCATTTAACCCCTCTAGCTTTTCCATCATGATCCACAAACCAATTGAGTCCTTCTTCAAGGCACTAGCTCTCATGGGCTCTATTCCATTCTGGCCTTCTCTACACTCCAAAAATCAGCCACCTCAAACCTCTGGCATGAGCATTTGGGGCAACCACAACAAGAAATCCTCAGAACCATCTCCAAAGCACAAAATCTAAATATCTCTTCTATTTCACCTATATGTAATATTTGTCATGTTACCAGGTCAAATTGACAGTCTTTTCATCCTATTATGAAGTATTATCTCTACCTATGGCTATAAATATTACATCTCCTTTGTTGATGATGCATTCCGTTGTTGTTGGGTCTATCCCATGACTACTAAATCTGAAATGACACTTAAACTTAAAAATCTTATAACAATGCTTCAAACCCATTTCAGCACATAAGTTAAAATTTTGAGAATGGATGGTGGTGGAGAGTACAAAGGTATTGAATTAGAGAATTTTTCACACAATCATGACACCATTCACCAATACTCTTGCCCAGACACTCCTGAACAAAATGAGACATTTAATTGAAACAACTCCGGTTCTACTACATGAAGCTAAACTACCTTACACATTTTGGGTAAATACCCATCTCACCGCTACATACCTCATTAACAGAATGCCTGCCAAAGTCACAAAACAAATTTCACCACATCAACATCTATATGGGATAGGTCCATAGCATACTGTCGGCCGTTTTTTTTTAACCTTCGTGATTTGAAAAAGTAATGATTTTGTAATTTTGAAAATAATTTAAATATGAATATAATCTTTTTTTTTTATTATTTTTAAAAGTGATATTTTAATTTTAAAATAGGTGAGATCAAACGGGTCTCACATTTTAAATAGTTTAAATAATTGAATATAATACTACAAATAATACACTTATCCCGAAGAATAAATATATCACTTTTAATAGGAGTTCAATCACTTAGACTAATAAAATTTGTGACATCCATTTTGGTCTGCGAAATATTTTTATAAAAAGGCCAACAAGTTCCCCTATCTAACATAAAAAAAATTAGATATGGTTTAGTTTATCTGGATTCCTGGTTCCCTATAGAGGCAAGCCCCTATAGTTAATTACATCTTAAATGATCGAAATCACTTAAGAAAACTTTCGATTAAGATCAGGTGGTTTTGCTTTCAAGATTTCAAATTTTAGGTTTTCATGATTGGACATGGGAAAATCAAATAGAAATGGCTCAAAATAGGAACAATTATTTAAGGAATCCAAAGGGAAGAAAATTTTGGGATATCACAGATCCAGGAGAAACCCCAGAGATATCTCAACTATCCTATTGTTCGGCTTTATGTCTTTTGAAATGATGTAATTTGATATTTCAATCCTGCAAATTATTTATGACTTAAGACTTATGTTTACACAATATCGGACTGTGCAAATAGTCTAAAAAGATAGAAGGATTTACACTGTACCGCACGATAACCTCGGAATCCTAAAGCGTTAGAACTTATAATTGTACAACAGAGTTATACAAAAAGCCTAAAGAGTGATCATATGGGTTGTTATTTAAACTAAAGAAGGTAATAGTTGATGTGAATGTGTTTATATGAAGTGTTTTGATGTTTTGCTGCTGCAGGTCCACCTTGAAGTTGTTCCTCGTCGTGTTGTCCACGATATTCGCTCCAAACTTTTTGTCGTGACGAGTTTAAGTTTTCTAGGGTGTCCAGTTACGATGTTAAATCAAACGACCCTATGGTTGCAGTCCTCTAAATGTTTTATATAGTAGAATGTATGCTTAAAGTTATATAATATAAAATGTGCAATACAGGACAAACAGTAGGATGCACGTAGAACAGTAGCAGATAGAAACAAGAATAGTATAACAAGAATAGTATGAAACAAGAATAGTATAACATATTGTACGGTACAGTAGCAGGCAAAAACAGGAATATTATAACATGTTCATGAAGAACAGTAGCACATAAAAAAAAACATGAATAATATAACATGCTATACAGGAAGAACAGTAGCAGGTAGAAACAGAAATAGCATAACATGCTATACAGGAAGAACAGTAGCAGACAGAGGGAAATGAAGTGCTGTAAATGTAAAACAAGCCTGTAAGAAAGAACAGTAACAGACAGAAACAGAAACAGTATAACATGTTGTACAGAAAGAACGGTAGCAGGTAGAAACAGAAAAAATGAAGCGCTGTAAAATGTAAAGCAAACATGTACGCCCGTGAGATCCGTTGTTCCTTAAGTATAGCAAGTCTAAATGCATCACAAAAAGCCAAGTCTGAAAGAAACGTCGTCCAGGAAATCCGAAGAAAAGTGTAATAACTCATGACGGAAAACTCGAGAAAATCAACGAGAAAAGACTCAAGTAAAAGAAAAGAAAAATAATCCACAAAAATCTTGGAGAAATCCCGAAAGAAAGGAAAAGTAACACGAGTGCCCTATTCCAAAACTTTGATAAAACAAAAAAATCTCGAGTGAGGGGGACCGCAAGCACTCGTATGGGGCTAGGCTCAGATATATATTTATACTCGAGGGTCTGCGAAGGCTACTCGGTCACCCGAATGTATGGAACCCGTCACTCATCTAGAAGTGTGACTTGAACCTCACTTAGGGGGCTATTTCCCAACCTAAACAAGTATTCGTCACGTGGACAATCAACTTTAAAGTATGTTTTATGAGTATGTTTTATATACAAATTCTAAACATGCAAAGAAGAGTTTTCAATTTTTGTTTCGTAGAAAAGTATATTTTTGTTTCGTAGAAAAGTATGTAGAAAAGTATATTTTTGTTTGAAAAGGGTTTGTCAAAACTTATATTTTCTTTTTTAGAAATTTTCATTATCCACGAGTCGATTACATTGTCGGGCGTGGGAATGCCAACAACCTGAGGAGATTCGAGCCAACTCCCGCTAGACTTATGCCGGTGAAGGATACTGTTATCCTATTTTTCATCAAATGTCTGGATCTTGATGTTATAGGATTGGGCATCTTTCTGCTCTATCTTCGGTGTGCATTTATCATCAACACCGTACGCCCCAAAACGACTACTTGCGACCTTGCTTGATGGTTTTAAGTATAACAAAAGGCTATACATAGACACTTATGCATCGGACATAAGCATCAAAAAGCAAACCAAGAAGCAAGGAAAAGAAAAGAACAAAAATGGGGTGAGAGAGAGGAGAAGACAATCCACCTAACACGATTCCAGAAAGGAGATGAGTTCCTTCTCAATATCAAAGAAAATTAGAACACATGTCAAAACAGGTAAACCTCTCACAACGTGGTGCAGGGGTGTGAAGTGATGTAACATCTGATATAATGTAGGAGGCGGAGTGGGTGAAGTGGTGAAGTGTAGTGGTGAAGCGATGAAGTTAAAATAATAATGAGAAGTCGAGATATATACAATGTCTTTCCTAACAAACATAAAGGGTCATTTTACGCTGATTTTTCAAACCCCAAAGACGTAGGA